>NC_051134.1:3739596-3956780 GCF_014839805.1 Manduca sexta
CTGTAAGTTATTATAGAAGTATTATAATTGATATGTTTTATAAACTTAAAAGATCATCAGCTTCATATTTAATGATTTCTTATGTTAGACATTAAATAAAACTATTATACGTCAACAGTCAAATTAAAAAAATAAAATTGTATAATTGTATAATGTAGGTTGATATTGTAACTTTGACTTTTAGAATGACCAATACCTCAATCCCCCCCCGAGACCACGAAGGCTGCAAAGTCTTCGAAACATCGGGAGAAAATTGGAATATAAAAACCACGATAAAAACCGCAAAATATTTTTATTTGAAAGCTTAATTTTAAAGATAATGAAAGTAATCCAAAGTCACAACATAAAATTGTAAAAAGATGTAATAATATAAATATTGGTTGAAAAGCCAAATAGCTAACTATTTAAAAACAATCATTGGAACAGATCTATCTACAAATTCAGATTATTAAATGAAGGGTTTTTGTTGTAGCAAATGGAGAGCGAGTGTGGGGCAATTTAATGGACTCCTATACCACTAGAGGAAGTGTTGGCACATTGTCGACTTTTTGGAAGTTGACCTTTATATTTTAAAATGAATGTGGAATAAATTTGTTGAACTTCGATTAAACGCAAAAAATTAAGAAACCAGAATACGACGAACTTACTATAGTAAAAAAAATTATATTCCTAATAAATGTATATAAAATTAATTATCAACGAAACATGAGACAAAGGCACCGAAGATAAAAGATCACTCGGCGTCTGTTTGATGTCCTTCAATTTCATTAACTGTGCAAACTACGTGCAACCCTTTGATGTGCCGTCAAAGCTCTAATTTGTCTAATCTCGTGAGTTGTGAAAGTTAAATTCCCTTTAATGAAGTTACACAAAACAGTTTTAAAAGCTTAACGATGTTTCGTGTGTGGTTAATTAATTTAAGTGAAGTAGACATGATTCGCTTTTGTTTGTTTATGAGGTTATAATATAAGTTTTAGCAAAGAGAATTATATGGATCTAATTTTCAAACACAAACACTCTTTATAACATACATATTGTAATTTTAAAACACTGGCAAGTAATTTTGCAATTCTTATATTCTTAATTTAAAATGTTTGAATTTATGTTGGATCCAGTAATTTTACCTCAGGTCATGATATCTTTTTTAATAACCCTATTAATATTATAAATACGAAAGTTTGCTAGGATGGATTTATCGATGTATATATATTTCTTCATTTTTCACGACAAAACTACTGAACGGATTTGGATGAAACTTTACAGTAATATTGGTTTTACATCAGAATAACACATAGACGGAAAAAATATATATCATGAAAAACACCTCCACGCCGGCGAAGCCGCGCGCAAAAGCTAGTGGTAAATAAATTTACTAACACCAACCACACACAACTTAATTATTTTTTAGTACTATTCACAAGGTACAATAATACAATATAGTATAACAACAATTGCGCCTTAAAGAGCCATTGTCGATATTCAAACCTAGGTAAAGTTAAGAAAACAGCTATTCATTAACTCGGACGACACGAAGTTCACGTCAGTCACCGTGGAGGTAAGTTTCTTGAGTAATTTGTGGCTTCTAACTCGTCTGTACAGTTATGTCTGGAAGGCTAAGACCTAACTTTAATGTACTTGTGCAGCGGCATTAGAATATTGGGGCTATGGCTTTGTTTTGGCAAGGACAATGCAATTGTCTGCGGTATTGTCAATTTACAATGCAGTGTTATTTATGAAATTAAGAAATGGTGCAAATATTATGTTGATTGATCGACTGTGAAAAATATTTACCTTTGTTCTTGGGTGTCAAAATTATGCGTCTTGTAATATTATTTAGGAAACGTCACCTAAAATACTTTTTTCTGCAATGACTTTTATTTGAATTAAATAAGTTAAAACCAGGACAAATTTATCCCTTAACTTACTAAAAATATGGTTACTGTATTTATTACGCGGTTAGATATACATTAATGTGGGCGAACCACGACCTTAAGTACACCGGTTTCAGAAGAACATGCTCTTATAATGCATCGTTAGGTACCGCAATTCATTTTAGTACACGCAATTTTGGACCTTATTTTATTTATTTAAGTGCACTTCATATACGATTACAAATTGTACATAGACGGACTTAATATCTTATGGACTCTCCCACTCAACCTTAAGGTGGCGCAGAGATAAACAAGATATTTGCATCAAAGAAAACTGTTGCATATATAGCTGATGAATATCAGTCCTGTATTATATACTGTTTATATACTTCCTGTATTATATACTTGGGCCTCCTCTACTACTGAGAGGAATTAGGCCTTAGTCCACCACGCTGGCCTAGTGCGGGTTGGTAGACTTCACACACCTTCAAAATTCCTATAGAGAACTTCTCAGGTATGTAGGTTTCTTCATAATGTTTTCCTTCACCGATAATTCACAAAGAATACACACATAATTTTAGAAAAGTCAGAGGTGTGTGCCGTAGAGATTTGAACCTGCGGATATTCTTCTCGGCTCTAACAATATAATAAATAATACGATATATACAAATATGAATGAATTATAAACGTTAAATGTAGACAAAAAAATAACAGTACAAAAACTACATTCTATATACTATATATATCAAAATGTTGTCTACAATAGAACTAAGAATCCGGCGTAAAACAAATTTGCGCCAAAACTATACCGCTAGAATGCATTGTAAGGCAATATCTGGTAGTAATAAGTCGAGAGCACGTTTTATATTGCCTGCATGCCCAGAGATGGCACTCTATTTGTGTCACTTAGGAACTGACGCCGCGCGAATGTACTGTGGATGAGGCATTTTCCTTTTTTATTTGATTATAGCGCGTCTATACGTCTATATCTTGGTAATAGTCTTAAGATCAACGAGCATTTAAAATCATGTTTGTTATGATTATGTGAATTCTATAAGTGAGAACTTGTTATTGGCTTTTTGATACCTAAATTGTTGCTATCTATATCTATACTTATAATAAATCTTCTATATCTTCTTCTTCTTCTTCTTCTATCTATATCTATACTTATAATAAATCTGTAGAGAGGTCAATTCTGTACATGAAATATATTTCCAAAATAACTATCAGGGGGTGATTAGGGATCGATACTGATGCCAAAAATGCAATTAGTACAATTTTTGTTTGTCTGTCTGTCTGTCTGTCTGTCCGTCTGTCTGTCTGTCTGTCTGTCTGTCTGTCTGTCTGTCTGTATAACCGTTATAGAAACAAAAACTACTCGATGGATTTTAACGAAACTTGGTACAATTATTTGTCATACTCCTGTGCTGGTTATAGTATACTTTTCATCACGCTACAATTAATAGGAGCAGAGCAGTGAAGGGAAATGTTGGGAAAACGGGAGAAGTTACTCCATTTTTTAAGCTTCCGTCGCGTGTGCAACCTTAATGGTTAAAGCTACACAGAAATCATGTATGACGGAAATGTTCTTCTTAAAATTATGTAAAATATATCCCACGACAGCATATGTCTATCTTTTATGGTTGACTCACAATAACACGTGTAACTCCCGATAGCTTAGCAGTTCGAAGCTTTCTCATTATATTTGTCTACTCTTACGTTTATAACACTCTCAGTCATCCCTAATTAAAAAAGTTAACATTATTAAATATTCCATAAAAAAGAATCATAGAAATACCAAAGTTATACATGAAATACGCTAATAATAAGCCATCATGCGTGAATACTGAATCATGCTATAAGGATTATTTTTGTATATATATAAGGTCGCGAACGCACAGGCAGGCGGCTTGCTTGGCACCTAGAGGCTAGCGAATCACCTAGCGAGTAGCTTCGTAAAACGAACATTCTCGAACGTTCGCGACCGGCTCCATTTTTGAAGTCCGAAATCCACGCGGGCGAAGCTGCGGGCGGAAGCTAGTTTCTAATATAATTAAGTTTTCCATGCTGTAAATAAATAAATAAAATCAGTTTCTCTGTCTCGCAAAATAATTACCGTCAAACAGAGACACATTCATGGATTTTTAGTACGTACATAATAATAAAGTAATAAATTATAATTGACAAAATAAATATCTTTCTTAAGGTACAAGAATAAAGTATATGCAGACGTTTTAGAAAACTACCATAAAATATTTGAAGAAGCACAACAAAATGAATATTCAATACGTCGCTCTTCATAGTTCCTGCAGCGAGTCTCACGGGAGCGGACGGGTAATTAGTTATAGTTAGGCTTAACGTGTTCCAGAATGTCAGGTACACGTTAGATCTAATTACTATGCACTCATACACGGGAATATTTATTTAGACATCCAGTTTATACGTGGAAAATCATTGAACGGATATTATTTTCGTTGTATCATATAATTATTTATTATACCTACCTATATTATTTCATCGTTCCGTCACCCAAAGGTTGACTGGTAAAATGATTTCGATATTAAGTCCGCTTTTATACATTAATGCATAAAAAGGGTGTAAGTAAAAAAATAATTATAAAACATTTAATTATATAACATTAACATCTTAATTTACTTTAGTCCGCATTTTAAGTAATTAACTAGTATAAGGGCGCAATGTTTAGGGATACAATCTAGTTTTTATACTTGTACATTTTACAATTAGCTTTAATTTTGATTGTAATCTGTTTGGCGTCTTAATTTTATTAAATATATTTATTTATTAATAAACATAGTGAAACAACATTTTCCGACATAACTTTAAATAAATGCATTCAAATTCGATAGCTTTTTGCTAAGCATTCCAAAAAAGGAACGCACATTCGAAATTCAAAACAAATAAATGACTAAACATAAAAACTAAAGTAATCTATGCACCCCAAGTATCGCTATGTTTCGCAAGTCCACTACAAGTTGACATAATAGTGATTTGTAGAGTAAGTTCCGACTTCCCCACTGACACCCAGGAGAAATAACTTGACTCGTACTTTCTTAACGAAATGATTGCCTACGTGTACGTTGTTAGCCCTATTTATTTGGGGTGTAGTTATTTGCCACCTCTCCCCGATGGATAATTCAGTTTCTTAGCATTTCGCTTCGAACAACTGGGACGAATAATATATTTTTCTTTTGTTTGCTCGTGCTATATGTGATGATTTTAGATGTAATGAAAATGATTATAAATGAGCTTTTGAGTTATCTAATGTTAGCTTGATTGACATTTAAACAATATAAATTATTTACAAATGTACCTGAGCTTTGTTTTTAACCGATTTTATAACTATCAAAATTTCTTAATAAATAATAATAATATCAACTCTGTATTAAACACTATCGCAATTATAGCACAGGCCTACCCTACTAGTCTTTAAACAACCATCCTGGCCTATTTTGACTTGACATACTTCACATACCCTCGTAATGTTTATGAAAAAAATCTCAGTAGATTTCCTCATGATGTTTTTCTTCACCGTTAAAGCAAGCGATAATTCACAAAGAATACACACATCACTACCATTGGTTTAGAACCTGCAGACATGCATCTCAGCAAAACATTTCACTTAACTAACGTAACTAGGCTATCGCCGCTTCGGTTATATTAAATAAGAAAACCCTACGTAAAACAACAGCGGATTTCATACGTTATAAAGACTGTATTATATAAGTTTCAGTAGAATCCTACTAGATGAGATGACTACGCTAAAAGGAACTTTCATAATGTAATAGCTATATTATTCTTAAAAACACTTTTACCATTAACATTTTCACTGAGACGGTATTGTAAAGTAAAATCGCTAATCAAAGCCTTGTAAGAGCAACAGTTTTTACAAAATATTACAAATGTTCTCACGAATTTATAAAGAAAGTTTGTATTTTTAAAATCAGTTTAGAAGAACCTACGTTAATTAGGTACCACAGTAGTATTCGGTATAGGTATATATCAACATCAGTAGTAGGTATATCAGTAGAACCTTTTTAGTTTTTTTATTGCTTTAAATGATGAGACGAGCTTGCCGTTCGCGTGATGGTAAGCGATACGACCGCCCATAAACAGTAGAAACACCATACATTACCAACATCTTGAATTACAAAGCATTGTTTGGTATTCCACTGCGCTCGCCATCCTAAAACATGAGATGTTAAGTCATATTATTATGTCCATTGTCCAGTAGTTACACTGAAATTGTTACCTGGTGTAATAAATCTAACATCTAAAAGGTTCCCATACAGTAAGTAATATAGTACATTACCTTGTAAATCACTAATTTATTCTGCTAGTTTCAAACAGCGTTCAATGTCCCCAAAAGATCCGGCAATGAATTAAACATAAACTTATTGGTAAGAAAGACATTTATTCCCTTGAACTGGGAACCTTAATATCGGGAGGAGAATCATAATATCGCCATTCAGTTTTTTTTCGTATTTGCACAACACCATTTCATGTTTATGAAATAGGTATTCACCAATAGACAAACAGTTACTAACTTTAATGCTTCATTAAATATACTATTGGCGAATAAATATTACTATAAATTGTGAATAACGAATAGACCCGAATGAACTATTTACGCTCGTATTTGTGACCTCGCTGTACTGAATTTTCTAAATCAGGGTTAGTTTTTTGTTAATAAATGAATGATATTAAAAAAGCGTGTTCATAAAATCATCATGCACATTCCTCTTAGTACTACCGCCAACTCGTATCCTTTCTGTGTTAATTATTAAATTATGTTTCAGTATTCTGAACCGCAAACTGTAAACCACTTCAACAAATACCGGTTTCTTGAAAACTTTAAATGAAATTTTCGTTTGGTATTTAAGCCGAGTCGCAAGTTGTTTAATACAAAATACTTGAGCACGCTTGAGTGGAAGCGCTAGCTAAATGTTTATGTTTCATACATTTTCTTTAATGCTTCAAGGAGTTTCTTCTTTTTTTGGACGCAGTTTTATAGCTGCCTTAAGGAGTTAGCTATTATTATAAATTGCCTTTTTTCTTTTAATCGAACAATTTTCACCTTTACATGTGAACATGTGTAAAGAATGCGATACTATAGATTCTGTCAATTTTCATCTAGTACTTTTTTCTAGATGAAAAAGGAAATTCTTTTTCTGCAACTTATATGCAAATTTTTATGATAAGCGGTTAAATAGTTAAGGCGTAAAGGTGTTCCAAACAAACTTATTTTCATAATACAAGGAATGAACCACCTAATTTCCTTGCATGAAAAGATTAGTCATTTTTATTTTTGGCAACAGGGTAGCATGTGCAAAGAATTACTTGGGCACCCCTAATATAGCATATAAAAATTACTTCGATTAAAAAACATCGAAAAAGCAATTGTCACGCCACCCTAAAGACGCCAAAAATTTTGAAAGACAGTATAATATACTTAATCTAAAACTGTGTGAATTGAGAATTATCTTACGAGTATAATAATACTCAACTATCAAATTGCACAAAAATAAATAAATACATGATGTATCAATTTTAAACATGGAACGGTAAATTCGTATCAGAGCGGGTAAATCACGTCGGATGGCCCTCGAAAATGCCAATATTACCTCCGACACTCCGCGACCTGCGGACTCTGTAAAGAAGTCGAGTGCTGTGTCCACACGCGCGCTTCTCCAATGTTTGCTGATCTCGCTTCAGCCGATCATCCTTCGTATTTGATTTACCCAATGCACATTTCTGTGCTCTCATTTGTTCGTTGCGATGTTTTAAGTGCGGTCTTTTGATTTGTTTAATTGGCTAAGCTTTGCTACGATTATTTGCAATTAAGGTTAATTGAACACCCGGTGAAAAAACGTGTGTGTGTTAAAAAACCGGCGATAGCTTAGTTAAGTGCAGAACGGACTGTCGAGACGAATGTCCGCAGGTTCAAATCCCAAGGTGATACACCTCTGACTTTTCTAAAAAAATAACGTGTGTATTCTTTGTAAATGATCGCTTGCTTAAATGGTAAAGGAAAACATCGTGAGGAAACCTGTATACCTGAAAAGTTCTCTATAGGAATTTTGAGGGTGTGTGAAGTCTATCAATCCGCACTAGGCCAGCGTGGTGGACTAAGACTTAAACCCTTTCGGTAGTAGAAGAGGCCAATACACAGCTGTGGGTATAACGTTTAGGACTGTTATTATTATATATATATTATTAATTACAGTATCAGTCGGTTCAAATACCTTCGATATACAACTTCTTAGGTATGCAGTTTTCTTCAGCATATTTTCCTTCACCGTAAAATCAAGCGATAATTTACAAAGAATACACGTAAGTTAGAAAAGTTAAAGATGCGTGCACTTGAGTTTTGGACCTGCAGACATTTGTCCTGGCAGTCCGTTCCACACCCAACTAGGCTATCGCATTAGATAAAGCATAAGAGTCATTAATAAATTACAATGCTACCTATTAAAAACATTACTTACCTAATCTAAAATGAATTATTATGATAAATAATAATGATTATGAACCAAAACTCACCTCTTTAATTCAATGATAATATTAAGCCATTTTGAACCTTATTATAAGTTACGTAATGAAATGTTAACACAAGCTTTAAGTATAGATAACCGACATATGCCGCCGAGCGTGGCAATAGACCACGTAATTCTACGCACGTGGCAACGCTTATTACGGAACTCCAGTCATTTACAAATGTGTATGATATTCTTTATATTTACATACAATTTTGGTAATTTCAACCTTCTGGATATGGGGGAACGTATTGTAATTATCGTGTATAAAATAATTCACCACACACACACACTTGCTTAAGACTTCAGTATCATACATATTTTAAAAGGAAATTATTAGACAACCAAAAAGGTTTTATACACTCTGTCAGTGGCGAGGCGTGAAATTTTTCAAAAGAGAACCCTACCCAACATTATATAGGTACTAATATGCATAAATGCAGTCTACAATTTGTTCTAATGATAGTTAGTTTTTACATAAAATACGAAAGGGAAGCAAGCAGGAATCGGGTTATACGGACTTCGTCACTGCACCCTACCAATGCACACAATTACGTAAATAAACAGCGTCAGCTGAAAGATCCGCTAGTAAGAATCCGTTCTTGGTATATAAAGTAGGCTGCAGCACTCACGTAGAAGCTAAATATACTTATTATATTATAATATGTTTAGCATTACATTATATCTTCATGCCTCGATGGCGTATTGATATTGCAGGCGACTATCGCTTTGAGGGTTCGAATTTCGGGTTAGACAAAGTGATATGGGAATTTCTGTTCATCAACATCTTGTGTCATGGATTTGAGCCCGATATCACATCATGGGACGGAATACCCACGGCGAAAAGTGAGTGCACTAATTACATCTCTACCTACCAGGAGTAAAAGGCGTGAATGTTTTTTAAGTGTATATCTTCCCATTATTGAAACTTGAATACATAGTTAATGATAAATGTAACCTTATTTTGCGTAGATCGGACCGTCAACAGCTAAAAATTATAATTTTGACTTTTCGGACCACCAACATCTCAGTTCCCCAAGAAAATGAAAGCTGCCGTCTTCGAAACGTTGAAAAATTATAATATAAAGAACCGTAATAAAGTTAAAAAAATAGTATTCAATGTCTAACATTCGCGATACACAAATCATTAAACAGCTATCCCTCATAACCAAAATACATAACTCTACCCTCACTCCTTATCAAATAAATTATAATTCACGTAAAATGTACGTCGGTTATAATTGTCCATTAGTTTCCAAGACAGCCAATTACATGTCCATTAGAGCGTGAATCTGCCTAATAGCAATACCGTAGCGAGGCTGTCGGCGTGCCGGCGCTCTTAATGAAACAAGTGACGACCTAGATATCAGGACATTATTGACGCCTGATGCTGCGATGATCTTTATTATCTATGCTAAGTGCTTCTTAATAGGGTACCGGACTCATTTTTGTTCTTTACTATTATCAAATATTTACATAATATAAATTATAAACAGAAGGAATTATTAAAATCCGGTAAAAAATCAACAAGTTATAAGCCATTGAATTTCGGTGGAAGGGGTAATTAACAAGATACAGAAAAGAGATAAAATACCCACATGTGACGTCATCGGGAATTACGACGCGTGCGAAAGAAAGAGATGAAGCGATTTCCCCACATCGCGTCCACTTCTGCACGTTACAATATTTTAAATATGAATTACTCGCTCATTGTTTAACCAATTTTTATGCAGTTTTCGCAGGAGTGCTTCTTTTTCGTATTATTAACCATTACATATAGAATAATGTACAAAATCAAGCATAGGCCGGTCTCCTATTGTGTTGGGCGGTAGAACATGTTACCTGATGTTAATATAAACATGTTTATTTCATTTTAAACTGTTGGTTTAACACTTATTTCATTCTATCTTTGTCTATTGCATTTGATGCAAAATAATATAATTTTCCTACTGATATTATAAATTCAAGAGTTTCTGAGGATGGATATAATATGGATGTATGTTTATTTCTCTTTCACGAAAAAATACTGAACGGATTAGGATTGAAACTTTACAGTAATATTGGTTATATATCAAAGTGACACATAGGCTACAATTTATAATAATTTTGTGTAATTTGGTGATAATACATATCAAGTAAGTCAGAAAAAAGAATATCCCGGAAATCTCCTTCACGCGGGCGAAGTCGCGAACAAAGACTAGTAATTTATATATATTTACATGGCTTTAAAACGTAGAACATAATATGTGATTTTAACACCATTGTAATCCTATAAATGATTTTCAGCACCATTGTAATCATGATTTTGGCAAATAGATACAATTTAATTTCAATAAATTCACTAAAATAAATTAGATTTTACAACGGCCCCTTGCGTGGCGTTAAAATGTTCTCGAGAATACGGAAACCAAATCTTAGATAAGAATCTGAGCATCGTACCCTTAGCTTCCAATATACTATCTCACTAAAATCATTAGCGATAATGACATATTCTATAATCATTAATCACTGTAATATATCTGTTGTAAGCAAGATACCAATGTAATTAGTCAACTTGCAACACAAATTTACAACAGGCGAGTTCCAGCCGCTGCCTACTTACTAGTCTAGTTAGTTGACCAAACAACTGTACATTGGAATAAAGTTGCATTGATTAGGTTTGGAATGCCGGAACAATCCAAACCCAATTATTCTATTCCCAAACGAATATGACGCTTTGTGTACGACTGATTTGCAATTCAATTCAAATACAATACGTATATTTATAATTCAGTTTCCAACGATATAATGCTGAATAATTAGGTAATGCTACACGTATCAATAATTGTAGAATAAACTGATGACTGTGGATTACTCCATTATAGTGATTCAGGAATATTGTAGTTAAGGAAAGGAAAATTGTAGTTTAGTTAATAAAAAAATGTAATATCTTCCTTGTTTTCAAAATATTTTTCTGTACTTTTCTGGGATAAAAAATAGCTTAAGTGCTAATCTAGGACTTAAGTTATATGAGTACCAAATTTTACCCAAATCCATTCAGCACTTTCACCACTTGTAACAAACATCTATATACTTAGTCTGGCCATAAATACTGTTACACTTAATTATAAAAAAATATTACATTTGAATTTCGAATCTGTCATTTTTATACGATTGTTCATTGTGTTTTCTCATTTTGGCGCCAATACATTGTAAAATATTTTGCGATATTAAAATGGTGTGGGGTGATAAAGAGAACCGAATCGCTGTGATAGCATTACACAAAGTAGGTATGGAGCCAAATGCAATTTTTAAAACTCTCCATACACTTGGTATTAGTAAAATGTTTGTGTACCGGGCTATTAATAGGTACAATGAGACCTCCTCTGTTTGTGACAGAAACAGATCTGGCCGTCCACGTAGTGTTCGTACGAAAAGGTGGTCAAAGCAGTAAGGGAAAGAATTCGAAGAAATCCTGTCCGAAAGCAAAAGATTTTATCTCGGGAAATGAAGATAGCACCTAGAACCATGTCGCGTATTTTAAAAGATGACTTAGGACTTGCAGCCTATAAGAGACGCACTGGCCATTTCTTAACTGATAATTTAAAGAAGAATAGGGTGGTAAAATCGAAACAACTACTGAAGCGGTACGCAAAGGGAGGTCACAGAAAAATTTTGTTTACGGATGAGAAAATTTTTACAATTGAGCAACATTTTAACAAACAAAATGACCGTATTTATGCTCAAAGCTCTAAGGAAGCTTCCCAATTAGTCGACAGAGTGCAACGTGGACATTATCCGACTTCAGTGATGGTTTGGTGGGGTGTTAGCTATGAAGGAGTGACTGAGCCATATTTTTGTGAAAAGGTATCAAAACATCGGCACAAGTGTATCAAGATACCATTCTTGAGAAGGTAGTTAAGCCCCTTAACATCACCATGTTCAATAACCAAGTATGGTCCTTCCAGCAAGACTCGGCGCCGGGTCATAAAGCTCGGTCCACGCAGTCTTGGTTGGAATCGAACGTTTCGGACTTCATCAGAGCTGAAGACTGGCCGTCGTCTAGTCCCGATCTTAATCCGCTGGATTATGATTTGTGGTCAGTTTTAGAGAGTACAGCTTGCTCTAAACGCCATGATAATTTGAGTCCCTAAAACAATCTATACGATTGGCAGTGAAGAATTTTCCCATGGAAAGAGTGCGTGCTTCTATTGATAACTGGCCTCATCGTTTAAAGGACTGTATTGCAGCCAATGGAGACCACTTCGAATAAGCTTTTTATATTTTTAATTGTTTTATATTTATGTATTAAACTGACACACTGTAAAAGTAATAAATGTTATTTGCAGTTAACAATTTTCTTTTTTCTTTATTACAATATTTATGGCAAGACTAGGTACATTCAAATTTACAATAAGATATGAGTAAGATACGCTATCATACTCCAACGTATTGTAACCAAGGTCAAGGTCACTTAAGTACACTAGAGTATATTTGAGTATAAAGCCGTGTACTCAATTGAGTCAATGCTAAGCTACGCGTGTAATGCGCACAGCCTCAAACAGCTTTTAAGAACTTAAACGTGACGTGTTAGTACAAAAGATATTGAATTGCTAGATGTGGTAATGATAAAAAAACATGAAACTGTGTTCTGACCCCAGTTTTTAATTTTTTGAATGTGTTATTGCCGAACACCAAACTTTTCAAACCTTTACTTTCATTTGATATTTTGGCCTTATTTATTGGGTGTTATACACTAAATATGGTTAATGTTAAATATATTTAAATCATAGTATTATCTTATACAACTCCTTTTGGATGGTGATAACAGCACGAAGTTTTAAATGTGTTTAGAGCTAATTTACTGATACGTTATGCAACCCAGTATGAAAGGCGTATCCAGAACTTTATAATTCACAGTCAACCTGTGCCACGAAACAAGAAGCCAGATCTTATATAATTTTCAAGACATATATGTTTCCAAGTTTAATCCTTTATGTAGAAAAAAAGATAAATCATAAGGGTTGCTATCCAACTATTCCTAAGAACGAAGCTAAGCTATAAAATATGTCTTTATGGAATTTCGTAAAATGATATCTGTAAAATATTTTTAATGTAACACATTTATTGTTTTTGAGGGTGTGTGAAGTCTACCAATCCGCACTAGGCCAGCGTGGTGGACTAAGGCCTAATCACTCTCAGTAGTAGAGGAGGCCCGTGCCGAACAGTGGGACAGTATATAATACAGAGTTGATGATGATGATTTATTGTTTTTAATTTATATTATTAAATTCCGTTATTTATAAAAAAATTTGATACACCTGTAGGTAATGTATTTAATTACTTTAAATTAGCAGGTTTTTGTAAAAAAATATTTTCCATGAGTATCATATAGGTATAAAATACTATTTCCTATCTCGTCAAACCAGTGGACCACCAACCTAACACATACCTAGAGGATTTTTTACGAAGAAACGAATTAGTGTCAACGTGGTTTTTGGGTTAAGCTTAGATAAATTTTTCGTCACCCGTACAGGGGTTAATGCGGCAAAATGTTTGTATAATCTTACCTTTAGGAAAAGGTTTCGAGAAATTAATTTTTTGAAGATATTGACTTGACTGACTAAGAAGGAGAGTCGGTATGTGATCTCCATGGACGAATAACTATAGATATTTGTATATAGCAAAGATATTAAACAGTATAGTTAAATATAGAAGTCTTTGGTATATAATATACTAGCTTTTGCTCGCAGCTTCCCCGCGTTAAGGAGTTTTCTGAGGTATTTTTTTTCCGACTTACTTGATATATATCGTTATATTAGGACTAAATTACACAAAAACATTATAAATTGTAGCCTATATGTTATTTTGATGTAAAATCAATATTACTGCAAAGTTTCATCCAAATCCGTTCAGTAGTTTTTTCGTGAAAAATGAACAAACATACATCATACATCCATCCTTACAAACTTTCGCATTTATAATATTAGTAGAATATATATCCCATAACAAATACTCCGGTTCTAAGACGAAAGAATCCATTTACAGCTAGGTTCTATTAAATTATATATCTTTCCCGTGTACATTGAAACTCTCTATTACTCAACAAATTTTTCAATTTCAGATATTACGCCCTATTAACAATCGTATAAATATAGAAATTATACCTTTTTAGTATACTTTTAGAATCTATTTTTACAAACACATCTCTAACAATTACATTCGAAATACAAACTAGCTATGTTTTTGTACATTAAATATGTAAATTAAACCTATTTAGTATACTTATAGGATCTATTTTCACAAACACATCTCAAACAATTACATTCGAAATACAAACTAGCTATGTTTTTGTACATTAAATATGTAAATTAAACCTATTTAGTATACTTATAGGATCTATTTTCACAAACACATCTCAAACAATTACATTCGAAATACAAACTAGCTATGTTTTTGTACATTAAATATGTAAATTAAACCTATTTAGTATACTTATAGGATCTATTTTCACAAACACATATCTAACAATTACATTCGAAATACAAACTAGCTATGATTTTGTACATTGAATATGTAAATTAAACCTATTTAGTATACTTATAGGACCTATTTTTACAAACAATGGCATTGGCACAATGGCATTTAGTGTTAGTGGCTACAGAGTCGCCAGCTCGTTCTTTAGGATATCAGCAGAAGGTGGAGGCACCATGATCCTCATCAAGGATGGTGTCTCTCACAAGGATAGGCAGGATATTGTAAAACTTTCTGTAGAACGAGTGTGTGAGGTCGCGTGTGCAGAGACCAGTGGTTATATTATATTGTGTGTATATAGGCCTCCTTCATCAAGTATATTGGCATTTATTTCTAAAATGGAGGATATTCTTAAAAACTTAAAATGAATAATAACATTTTAGTCTGTGGGGACTTTAATATAGATTTGCTAGTGGATTCCACAGATAAAAGACTTTTTGAATTTACTTCAATCATTTAATCTAAACTGTCAATTTCTCGAGCCGACTAGATTAACTACAACTTCAGCTACCTGTATTGATAATGTTATTTCAAATTTTAAAATTAACTCTAAAGAATTATTAGCTGGCGTTCGCTCAGACCACACATGTCAAATGGTCAAACTGAATTGTGAAAGCAATAGAAGTAAGAACATAGTACAATTTAGACCCCTAACCCAATATAATCTACAGAAATTTAGTGCTAGGCTTAATTTGGTGTTGCCTATGCTGACTTGCGGTTCAGACAACCCAAATAATATGTTTAAAAATTATTAAATGGTATTACAAACATATTTAATAAAACATGTAGTGTAAAATCAGTGCCACTAAAAATTAAAATATCATTCAGTGCTTGGGCAACAAACGGTATTAGACGTAGTAGAGATGTTCTCTATGAATTATATGACAGAAGGTCCTTTACACCCAATGTCGAATTTAATAATTATGTGAGAACATACTCTCAAATTTTTAAACGTGTATGTAGGTATGCTAAAGCTGCCTATATCAGTAGTCATATTAAAAACTCAGATAATAGAATTAAAACTACTTGGAAAATTATTAATACTGAAACTGGCAAAAATAAAACTAATGACAAGATTTTATTGAACATTAATGACGAGCTAGTTTCAGATAAATATAGAATAGCTAATTACTTTGAACATTTTTTACTAACATACCTTTTGAAACGACAAAATGTCTGCCATCCTCACCAGGGGCAGCTGAGTCGTTCTTAAAACAAAATGTTGATCTGTCGATTCCAAATTTCGAATTTGAGTTTGTCACGCACTCTGATATAATAAAAGTATTTAAGAGCTTAAACATAAAAGCACTGAAGACCTATGGGGTTTATCTGTTAAAGCGTTGCAGTCAGTAATAGACAACATTGCCCCAATTCTTGCGGAAATCTTTAACTGCTGCGTCAGAGACGGCATATTTCCTGATCTTATGAAGGTTAGTAAAGTAGTACCAATTTTTAAAGCAGGTTGTTCTAACACCCCTCTAATTTCAGACCTATTTCTATTTTACCAGCCTTAAGTAAGGTATTTGAAAACTAATGCTTAACCAAATGCTGGTGTTTTTAATAAAAATGGGATCTTACATAATAGACAATTCGGCTTTACAAAAGGCAGATCCACGCAAGATGCTGGACGTGCTTTAGTCAAAGCTGTGTTAGATGCTTGGGAGGGATCCCAGGATGCACTGGGGGTCTTTTGTGATCTTTCCAAGGCATTCGATTGCGTCGATCACAAAACCCTCATTTTAAAGCTTCATTATTATGGTATTAGAGGAATTGGACTTAAACTAATATCTTCATATTTATCAGGTCGAAATCAAAAGTATTTATCGACAACGTCTCCTCTGCCGGGTCCGCAGTTAGAATTGGGGTTCCCCAGGGTTCCATATTGGGTCCATTCCTATTCTTAGTTTACATAAATGATCTGCCTTACATGGTTGATAATATGGCAGATGTAGTATTGTTCGCTGACGACACTTCGATTATTTTTAAGTTAAATAGAAGGGATGAGAATCTCGGTGAGCCATATAAAGTACTTAGTTTGATTTCTGACTGGTTCTCTTCTAATAATTTACTTTTAAATGCCGCAAAAACGAAATGTGTCAGATTTTCGTTACTGAATAAAAAAGGAACTAAATATTGATTTAGATGGGGATAAATTAGAATTAGTTCCCTCAACGGTCTTCCTCGGGGTTTCAATCGATAGTAAATTGCAATGGGGCCCCCATATTCAAAAAAATTCTAGTAAACTGAGCTCTGCCGTGTTTGCTATTAGGAAGATTAGACAATTAACTGACGTGGCTACGGCAAGGCTAGTGTATTTTGCATACTTTCACAGCATTATGTCCTATTGTATTCTTCTGTGGGGCTCTGCTGCAGATCTGCAGACCATTTTTATCTTGCAGAAACGAGCGATTAGAGCTATTTACAACCTTCGCTCTCATGATTCCCTTAGGCAAATGTTTAAGGAGGTGAATATACTGACTTTGCCGGCCGAATATATTTTTCAGAATATAATGTACGTACGTAAAAACCTTAGTACTTTTATTAAAAACAGTGACTTGCATAGTCTAAATACCAGAAATAAAAATAAATTGGTTGTCCCTAATCATAGGCTCTGTAAAACCAATAAATCTTTCTTAGTTAATAGCATTAAGTTCTATAATAAACTTCCCTTCGAAGTTACCAATTTGACCGAACAAAAATTCAAGTGTTATGTTAAGCGTGAATTAATGTGTAAAGGATACTATACTGTATCTGATTACCTTAATGATAAGACGGTTTGGAAAGTTTGTCCTGCACACAATGACCCACCATGTTAGCACACATTAGTAATTAATTAACTGCCTAAAATGTCTTTGTTACATGTCTCACATGCTTTTTTTTTTTATAATAATGACATTTCTATAGTTCTAATTTGACATAATCATATCATATCTTAATGAAATCTAATTTTTGAAAGACTACCACCCGATCATGTTGTGTTTGCCTGTTCAATATCACTATTTTTTTCTTTTCTCATGATTGAAAACTATGATTGTAAATGTAGGCGAATGCACGCTGTACGCCGTTATTTAAGTATGAATCTATGTTCTCTTTTATTTGCTATCGCTAATTTTATTTTATGCCGCTCCAGGTTTAGTCGATTGGATTTCATCTTATCCCATGTTAACGGTGATGTGCGTGCATTAGCTTATATAACTATTGTGACTATGTACAAGAAAGACTTGGAAAAAATACAAAAGAAGTACTGAACAATTGATGACAAAAAGAAAGCCCGGAGTTTCTTTCTGCCTTTCTTCTTCGGGTAGTCATCACTTAGGTAGCTAGTGAAAGGCTGGTAGGTTAGCTAGGCTAGGGCTCATGTCCTCACCGGTGAGGATCGCGACGCGTTACCCTTCTATTTCCCCCTACTTGCCAGCCCGAGCTGGTTACTTCGTACTTTTGTACCTAATCTTTTGTATAAACTTTATCCCTAATTTAAAATCTCCATAGTTATATAAGTGATTTTAATAGTTGTTTAGAAATAATAATTATTCTTATTCTTTGTTTTGACGTATCATAAGTGCAACTTTGTTCGCCTACGTGATAAATAAAGTATTTTATTTTTATTTTATTTTTATTTAAACACATATCTAACAATTACATTCGAAATACAAACTAGCTATGATTTTGTACATTGAATATGTAAATTAAACCTTTTTGGTATACTTATAAAATGTATTTTTACAAACACATATCTAACAATTACATTCGAAATACAAACTAGCTATGATTTTGTACATTAAATATGTAAATTAAACCTTTTTGGTATACTTATAAAATGTATTTTTACAAACACATCTCAAACAATTACATTCGAAATACAAACAAGCTATGTTTTTGTATACTTTTTCCGGGCGGAATCCAATCGTTTTTACAACCAAACGTGCAGAATCCACGGTATCAATCAACGATATCGTCGGTTTCGGCCTATATTGGATTCAATCTAACTGTCACCAGCTGATTGGAGGGCTGTCTGTGTGTCCAATGTGCCGTTTGCAAGACCTGTTTCAAGTTCAGTACGTGTACATGAAACTTAATTCAAATATTGACAAGAATTTTTGATTTGATAAAATATAATAATATCAGCCCTGTATTATATACTTGCCCACTGCTGAGCACGGGCCTCCTCTACTACTGATAGGGATTAGGCCTTAGTCCACCACGCTGGCCTAGTGCGGATTGGTAGACTACACACACCTTCGAAATTCCTATAGAGAACTTCTCAGATGTGCAGGTTTCCTCACGATGTTTTCCTTCACCGTTAAAGCGAACGATAAACTCACACATGATTTTAGAAAAGTCAGAGGTGTGTGCCCGTGGGATTTGAACCTACGGACATTCGTCTCGGCAGTCCGTTCCACACCCAACTAGGCTATCGCCGCTTGTTCCACACCCAACTAGGCTATCGCCGCTTGATAAAATATGTTTGGTAGAAAATCATTATCCTTCACTTTGCTGCTGTTGGGTAAATGTCAATCTGTATGAAAAAAAATAATTTTTTTTTTTACAGGCACGGTATAATGATCCCACTGCACCTGATGGTAAGTGGAGTGGGTCCAATAGAATGTCGACTGACGAGAGATGATTACCCCATGATAGTTGACATAATTATGCCGGCCTGTTGGAACCGAATATGCACAGGCTGATTCCGAAACGCGATACACTTATGTGAGCCACTATGGCGGGTTTTAACACTTTGTGTACGGTAGTCGCTATCCAGCTAGATATAAATATATCCTACCACCAGCAATGACACCACGAGTATAATGTATTTGTATTTTGCATAAACATACATACAAAATTAAATCAATAGTTACTGTCGGCACAATGTTACTCACATAATATAATTAAATATAATACAGAAAATATTTTTTTAAGTTTGTTATCTAACTTTATAAAAATATTATCTATATTAATAAATATAAAAAACCTTTTTGATAATTCACTCATACTATTAAGACTAAAACTAAGTAGATTATAATTTAAAACCGCACTGGTCTCCCAGATAGTGGCTTTGATTAGTTTAGCAACCCTGTTAAAAAAGTATTAAAATACCTGGTCAGTGATAAAACATTGTTGCTAATTCAATATTTATCCAAAGAAAGATAATTATTAATATTATAATACTAGGTTCTATTCGCAATTATTTACATTCCGCACAAAATTTTATGGAAATTTGAGAGTTAACTAAATGTTTAAATTATTTTATGGATACTATTATCTATAATATTTTTTTATTCGAATTACTCATAGAATCAAGTTTACTCGTAACTAAATATAATTAATATTATTCCGTGAAAATCAACAGTTCATAATAAAGAAACAAAATTAACATTTTATAATTTTTTTTAATAATAAATTAACTCTTATTTACGATAGCAACATTTGACGATCCCACAGCGAATAGGTAATCGCGAGCCAATTTGTTTGCGCCCCGAAGAGCAATTCCCCGCGAAGGTACCTCGAAAGCCCGAAATGCCGAAATATGAAAAATATTGAACTCCCGGGCCGCATAACTAATAGTTGACAGCCTGATGAATGTTCGCGTATTAAAGTAATGTCAGTTGAAAATAAAATGAGCGAGATATTAACATAATTTATTTTGAACTGAATTTATTGTAGTATTATTTTATTTGTTATTTATGAAACTGTTTGGAAATGCAATTGTTTTTTTCTACTCAACCCGGAGTCTGGAATTTGTACCCGACATGGCGATAAATGGCATTGTTTTTTTCTACTCAACCCGGAGTCTGGAATTTGTATTCTATATGGCGATAGGCTGGAACACACAGGTAAAAAATGAATGCCTGGTTGCATCTGACTATCCCTTCGGAGATAAAGGAGTGATGCGTATGTGTGTGTTTGTACACATACGCATTGTACTTTTATTTTATTTATTATTTACGGCATTGATAAGATAATATAGGTGATTATTGTGAATTTAATTTAGATTTGTGTTTGCTTTATTGATGTGCTGAATTAAGTAAATAAAATAAAATACCAAATGAAAACACAAACACACTCACGCCTATAATCTAACAAGCTGTAAGCAGAGACGCAACTACTCCACCCTCTTTTCATCACGTATATTCCAAATATGATGTGATAGGCTAGTCTACATTTAGCCATTATAATTTAATATTTACAAAACCAACTTAACATCTACAATATAAAGCTTATTCCGCGAGTAATAGAACCGGTTTTCCATCTTTGTCTCCGAGAACGTAATTAGAAAAGCACTCTCATTCATATTAGGAAAATTAATTAGTTAGGGAGCGGCAGAAAACAGCTCAACAATTATTCTAATGTCTTAATCCCGAACGATTACCTTGCAACGCGTTATATTGTTTTACTTAATGTCTTCATATTTTTTCATTACACGAAGTTATGCTTCAGTAATATTTTTTGCTGAGGTATGCACGGCCGCCTCGCCTGTTGGTAAGCGGGACAACCCATAATTGAATCCGTTTTTGCCGAATTTCGGCCACGGCGGTCAGTCTCAACGAAGTTCAGCAGGCACGCAGGAGATATACCTAGTGCACAAATATGTGCGCAATTTACAGGTGCACTCTCTGTTCCTTGACTCATAGTCTGGTGAGACGGCAATCAAATATGACCAGAGAGAGATCAGGCGCAAAACGGGTTTATGTGCTTTTCCGACAGAGCTATCGCACCGTAAACTTCCTGACTCCGAGCTGCGTCTAAGTCATTTTTGAGGTAGACAAATCTAGTTATAATTATTTTTTGCCGGACTCGGGATTCGAACCCAGACCCTCAGCGTGGTACTTGTACATAGTACGCATAACAACTACACCACCGAGACAGTTAAATAGCAACACCATTGGATGTCATTGGACTGCACTCGTCACCCGAGACGTAAGTATGTCGCGTTCCGAGATCAGCCTGTATCCGGCTCCAACAGGCCGGCATAATTGTGTCGACTGCTGAGGTGTAATCATCTCTCGTCAGTCGACATTCTATTGGACCCCTTTCTATTTACTACTAGGTGTAGTGCGGTCACTTTGTTGTGCACGTATATAAAAAAAATATGGAATAAACTGGCAGCATTACTAATGTTCTCAAGTTGTATGCAAGTAGCATGACAACCTGCGTATTAGCTATTGCTAACCTTACAAGTAAACAAACAAAGCAATAACACGAAAATACAAAATCGTCGGTAAAGTTTAACATGGGATAGGATCCCTTTTTTCCATAATTCATGATGAAACTCCTGGTGGAATAAACGGTTTGATATCACGGAGATAGCGAAAGTTACACACCTCAGGGACTCGCTCTGGGACCGCCACAAAGAGTTGTCGCGTTTATTTGAAAACTTATTATTATCTTTTGAACATTTAACAACGGTATTGTTTGTTATCTTTTGTGTATGGATTTGAAATTAGTAGTGTTGTTTGATATTCTTTGGACAATAGGGGATTATCTAAGACAATCTACGGATTTTGAATTTAGTTTGAAAATATAAAGTATACATCAAAAAGGCCCAAAATGCTGACTTTTGCTGCTTGACGTTTTATTTTAAATACAATAATTATTCAATTTATTTGAAACCTCTCCTGACTACTGCTATTAAAAAATGTGAAAAAGGCCGCCCATATCCTACAAAATAACAATTATAAAACAAATAACTCCAACCTAGTATTTGTTTAAATCAAAACATTTCACAAGTCAAACCTATTTACATACCTTGTTCAAATATTAAAACTTTATACCAGAGACCGTGAAAGAATGCCTCCGGCGCAAATAAATCTTGCAAGATACAGGAACGTGGGGCGCGGACTAACTGAAAATCAACATTGGCACAACCCCTGTTTGTCCATTAGCCCCGCTAACTGTACAAATATAGAAAGAATGGCCGACAAAGATACATCCACGTTGTTTTGTTACTGGCGACGCTTCAATCAATTTTGTCTATAATTCGGTGCGGTTTCCGTGTGGTTTACAGATTTGTCCGGCTCGAAGGACCAATTTTGAAATGGCGACCTAATTATTTAGCATTTGCGGAATATGAGAGCATTGTTTATCCTAAAGATAATAGAATTAGTGGTGTGACTAATATTGACCTTAATATCTTTAATTAGAGACTATATTTTTACCAGTACATATTGCGAAATTAAAAACTTTATACATATAAAAGGCTGTGAAATAAGAACGGTAAATCCTCTCTAAAAGCGTTAACGCTACGTAATAATTCCACCGGAATAACCTAGTTGGAAATTATGGCGGTGCTAGTGAGGCAAATTGGCGCCACTATTCTGATTAGAGGGAAAGAATTCCTCGGTTCTAATTGGTTAATTTAACGACATTGATACAGTGCGGGTAATTTAACAAACATGGAATATTTTTCTTTGAATTTGGACATATAATAATAGTTATGAGTTTATTTTTTGTTCTCAGAATTTTTCTGAACATTTTGGTAACCTACATGCTCTATCAAAAAAAAAAATGTGCGGATAATTATTATGTTTTTAGGCTTTAAAACTTTCTATCTACACCTGATTCGTATTAATTTATATTTATTATTTGCATCACATTTGTATAGTAATATTTTAGGTCGGTTTAATAAATCATTGCGCAAACCCATTTATTATGAATATTCAAACCCCAAATAATGTTAAAATTTTCCATATTTCTCTGTAAGCCACTAAATTCTCTTTGACATTTTCAGTAACGCTGTTCAAATAAACCGAAATAAAAATTTCATATTTAACCGCAAAATTCGTAATGTTTTATAAAGCATTTTGTTGTTACTCATTTTACACAATGCATGAAGAAAATGTATTTTGATCTGAAACTTTACCTTTTCATCCAAACCTCTTAGTATTAAAACTACTCTATTTTGTCTTTGTAATTTTGAATTTTTCTTTCATGTTTGTTATCGAGCATTTATATGATTTTGTAAAAATATTTCTTTTTTAATATATTATACGCTTTCTACGCTATTTTATATCCGTTTATTGTAAGTACTATAAATTATTATTTAATGCTGTTTATGTTTAATATAATTTGTTTTATTTCTCACGAAGAACCCTTTGTATAAACCATCGTAATTTTCTTTTTTAATTATTTTTCCTTATTCCTATTTCATATTCATCATAACCAATATGGTTGATAATTATTTAATAATCTTCTAGATAATGAGTGCTCCAATCCCAACTGATGGTCGGCATCACATAGATATATGTCGTGCGGAACTTGCTTCGCTCAAAAAGAAATATGAGAAGCCCTATAGACTGACCCGCTTCATCGTGACATTTTGTAAGTTCATAACTAACTAGATTAACTAAATAATATTAGACCCATAAAAATTTACCGTAACTTTTGCTACTTTCAACTTTGACATTTTGACACGTTCAGAGGGTGGATCCATAAACTATCTGTCCGATAACTTATTGGGTCTGCTACGGGTATGCGACCCCGAACTACTCTAGCTACTAGTGTCACAAACCTTATCTTCCGTGACAGTAGTATCCTTGTCCCTTCCATTTCCCTCTTCCTTTCTAATTATCCCTCCTTATATAAATTCCTTTCCTTTCTCCAACCGGCTAAAGGCGGTATAACCTAGCTCAACTAGGCACAGCCAGCCCCCCAGACCGTTGACAGGCAGCAGTATTAACGGTGCGAAGAACTGTGCCTCTGCGATCGCCAACCCGTTTGCCCAGCGTGGCGATTATGGGCATAAACCCTCCAATGATACAGAATCATAGAAATGGCCCCCAGTTCCCGGTCGCCCTGTTATTCCTGGCCAAGGCGGCGGTCACGGTAACGGCAGGGCAGGGGTGCGAAGAATCCCCGGGCTACGATAGGCCGCCCATCTCAACTGACCCTGGCAACCTACAACGGCAGAAGTCTTCGGCTTGATGAACATCTCGCACAGTTGGAGACGGAGCTAGAGAACATAAGGTGGCATGTCCTAGGGTTGTGTGAAGTCCGTAGAGAGGGAGAGGACTCTATCACCTTAGACTCGGGCCACCTTATATACTACCGCGAAGGCGATAGGATATCCCAGGGTGGCGTAGGCTTTCTTGTCAATAGAGCCCTCACTAACAACGTTGAAGAAATTTCCAGTGTGTCGACCAGGGTAGCTTATATGGTTCTTCGGTTATCTAAACGATATACCATGAAGATCATACAGGTCTACGCACCGACTTCGACACATTCGGACGACGACGTGGAGGATATGTACGAGGACATATCAAAAGCCTTGCACAATACCACAAAGGCCCATTTCAACGTTGTTATGGGGGACTTCAACGCTAAAGTGGGAATCCAAAGTCACGGCGAATCCAGAGTGGGACCACATGGTTATGGATGTCGGAATCACAGAGGACAAATGCTCGTAAACTTTCTTGAGAAAGAGGGGCTCTTTTTGATGAATTCATTCTTCAAAAAGGGACCCCCAGAGAAAGTGGACGTGGCGAAGTCCGGATACTGTGACAAAGAACGAGATCGACTTCATCATGACGGACAAAAGCACATATTCAGAGATGTCTCAGTGATCAATAGGTTTAATACCGGATCCGATCACCGACTTGTACGAGGCTCTCTGAATATCGATATTAAGCTTGAAAGAAGCCGTCTCATGAAGTCCACGCTCCGACCTAATCCACTCCAAATCATGGCGGGTTCCGAAAAGCTCCAGAGAATGCTCGGAAATAGATTCGCTGCATTGGCACCCTCTGAAGATATTGACGAGATCCTACACAATCTGGTTGATGCGCTTAAGGGAGAGGGCATCAAAATCTGTAAAATGCAGCGTAGAGGCAGAAAGTCCAAACTCTCGGATGAGACTCTACGGCTTATGGCAAATAGACGCGAAAGCACCCAAGTTACTTCATCAGAGAGGTCAGACCTTAACAGGCGCATAGCAAAATGATACGCCGAGACCTTCGGAGCTTCAATACACGCCTCATTGAAGAAGCGATAGAGCGAAACCGAGGGTCTAAGGTATTTGCTCAGCAGCTTAGAAGGAGCCACCTGACGAAGTTAACGACACAAAAGGGCAAAAACCGTTTCGTCACAGTCGGAGATTTTTGCCGAGATTGAGGACTTTTATGGTCGATTATACGCTGCACATGCTCCTTATCCACGGCATGTCGACCATGATCCCAGAGCCACCCTGACGCGCCACTACAGCGACGATCTGCCAGAAATCGACCAAGGCGAGATCGTGTTGGCTCTGAGACAACTTAAAATGGAAAAGCCCCGGTGAGGACGGAGTTACTTCGGAGCTCCTGCAGGCAGGTGGCCTTCCTGTCATACAGGAGCTACAAAAGCTGTTTAACACCGTTCTACACTGTGGGAGAACTCCAAATGCGTGGAGTAGGAGTCTGGTGGTTCTTTTCTTTAAGAGGGGGATAAAACCCTTCTAAAGAATTATAGGCCCATCTCACTCCTGAGCCACGTCTATAAGTTGTTCTCCAGGGTTATCACGAATCGCCTCGCTAGGAGACTCGACGAGTTTCAGCCCCGGAGCAGGCTGGGTTTCGCGGAGGATACAGTACCATAGACCACATACACACAGTGAGGCAGATTATACAGAAATCCGAGGAGTATAATCGGCCCCTGTGTTTGGCATTTGTGGACTATGAGAAGGCCTTCGACTCTGTCGAAACCTGGGCTGTCCTGGAATCCTTACAGCGTTGTCAAGTAGATTATCGCTATGTCGAAGTGCTGAGATGTCTATATGAATCTGCCACTATGTGTGTCCAAGTACAGAACCAGCAGTCGGGACCCATTCAGCTGCGCAGAGGGGTGAGACAGGGGATGTTATTTCCCCAAAACTGTTCACAAGCGCACTGGAGGATTTGTTCAAGACTCTGGACTGGAAAGGTATGGGCATTAACATAAATGGTGAGTACATCTCGCATTTGCGTTTCGCAGACGACATAGTGATAATGGCAGAAACACTGGAGGAACTACAACAGATGCTAAACAGCCTTGCTTCGGCCTCACAGCGAATAGGTCTAACAATGAATCTGGATAAGACAAAACTTATGATCAATGACCACCTAGATCCAAGACCTATCGTTGTCAATGGCCACCTTCTCGAAGCTGTTTCGGAATACACCTACCTTGGGCAGATTCTGCAATTAGGAAGAAACAGCCTTGAGAGGGAGGTTAAAAAGAGAATCCAGCTGGGCTGGGCCGCATTTGGCAAAATGCGTCGGGTTTTCTCGTCACTTCTACCACAATGTCTGAAAACGAAGGTTTTCAACCAGTGCGTCCTACCTGTCATGACCTACGGTGCCGAAACGTGGACGCTCACAGTACGGCTGGTCCACCAGCTCAAAGTCGCTCAGCGAGCTATGGAACGTGCTATGCTCGGAGTTTCTCTGAAGGATAAACTTCGTAACGAGATCATTCGTCAGAGAACCAATGTCACCGACATAGCACACAGGATTAGCAAACTGAAGTGGCAGTGGGCGGGGCATATCTGTCGAAGAACCGATAACCGATGGGGTAAACGAGTTCTTGAGTGGAGACCACGGCTCGGCAAACGTAGTGTAGGACGCCCTCCAGCTAGGTGGAGTGACGATCTGCGAAAGGTCGCTGGTAAGAACTGGATGCGACAGGCTGAAGACAGGGTAAAATGGCGTATATTGGAGGAGGCCTATGTCCAGCAGTGGACAAAGATATAGGCTGATGATGATGATGATGATGAACTTTGACATTGGCATAATCATCGTCTGCCAAAGTTGGAGCCACAATCTAAAAATTGAATTGAATTGAACTAGATTTTGCGTGCGGCTTCAACTGTGAAAAATAGTCCATAATAAGAGTAATATGGCTTCCCATTATTGAAAATGATGAAAATCGGATAAGTAGTTCTTGAGATTAATGCGTTTCAATAAACAAACTCTTTAGTTTTATAATATTAGTATGGATATTTGTGTTCCTCTATATTTATTTCTATAAAAATATCTGTTAGCCGAAGGAAGGAGGAAGGAAACAGTTGGTTACAATAAAAATAATTGATAATATCTTGTTTTGAAGACAACTGTTCGTGTTCGAATATCATTTATTAAGTTACTCTTAATTACAAATGTGTTATATTTATATATCATAGATCTTACCTACATAATAATAAGATGTATTACTTATGTACTGACTACTACAACACCTCAATCTAAGGATTTTTTTTTCTACGCGGTTTCAACCGGGAGTTTAGAATGTGTGCCTGAATTGTAATTGAAATTGTAATAGGCTCGATCCCATCACATCTTGGGATGAAACACACGACGGAAAGTATTTACGCCTCCGCCTAAACCTTGCAGGGTAAAAAGAGCTAGTTTGTATCTTAAAATAGTTTTCAATTAATTCTCGTTCCAGGTGAAGGTACCCTCACATCGATAGACATGAAAAGCCTCATAGAACTGGGCTTGAGTATAGTGCGGTTCAAAATGAGCTATATGTTTAAAAGCGACAGAGTTAAGATGATGTTGATGCTCCAGACCGCCACTAGATGGTGCTGTCAGAAATATGAAGTGAACAGCTGGCCCATAGCTATTTCTATTGATATACCAAATGCTTGTATCAGGACTGGGTACATTGATGACGTAAGTGGTAGATCTTTGGTTTCTTAAATGGCAATGTATTAAAGCCACGAGTTCTCCAGATTCATTAAGTGTGTATTTTTTATTTATAAAATCTAAGACACTTAATTTATCTAAAATCTGTTTGGGAAGCATAAATAAAGATATTATGGGATCAAAAAGTAATAATTTTTGAAAATTTGTTGAACTAGCTGTCTGCTTACTCCTTCAAACAAAATATTTAAGTCAGTAATGTATGTATGTGTGCTTCGAGGAGAAATTAAATCAGCGAGTCGCGACTGACAACTGTGTATATTATTTTAACGAACACATTTATACCTTGCAATGACATGACGTGTGCATACATATTATGTCCCCACAAAGCCGAATGTTACTAACCTAAACACACCATTCTAGGCTATACCTGAACCCTACGTGATCCTTAAAGAAGGTTCAATAGTCGAAGTGACTAGTGACGTAAAATTCTGGAACAAATGTACAGCGCACAGGATATTCATGGATGATCCATACACTATCAAAACGATTAAGCGAGGAGCAGAATTCACTCTTAACTTCGGACTGATAGTGATGTTCTGCACGGAAGTGATTAATGCAAAAACACTAAAATGTAAAATTGCAAGAGGAGGGGAGCTGAAAAGTTGTGTCTTTGTTTGTATACGTGGATGTAAATTAACGAGGCCTCCGCTGACGAAGAATGATATGGAATTGTTGAGTTTTGCCAAGAATTATAAGGTGAGGTTTCTTTGATTTCCATTTATTCTAAATAAGAACGAAAATGCTCATCAGATGTCAGATGAATATTACATAGACTGATAATCTGTGTTTTTAATTTGTGTCAGTATCGCTATCATCAAACAAAAGCTCCTACAGGCTAAAGAGCGTGGGATTAAGTATGGTTTCAGGGTTCTGTGTGTGTTTATATACTCATTATTTATATTAAGGAGTTCAAAGATTATATAGAGCGGACAATGGGTAGATTGTCATACAAAAATTTTGTGCTCAAGTGATGGTTACTCAATTTACTGTGAAATAGCAAAACGTGCAATTAAAAATACTTCATATTTTTTCATATCATGATTTGCACGTTTTTAATGCGAATATTAGCATATTTTTTGTAAATATATTATTTTTGTATTAATATCTAAAAACGCTGTGACATCTTGTCACACGGACATTTCAAATAAGACAGCGACTTATTACCAATTAGTAATAACTTTTGGAGTAACAATTTGGCCCTGATGGCCGGTCTATAACTAACTTAGTTTAATTTCTTTGTTTACATTGTATTTTAGCTAGACATGGTAACACTGAATTCTGTACGCAATCCCAAAACATTGGTGAAATTGAAGGATTTCTTTAAAGATGCTCCCTATATGCCGTTGATTATCAGTTCGATATGCGATCAAGAAGGTTTGGATAATATTGATGAAATTATAGAGGTAAGTGTCATTGAAGCTCACGCTGTTATCTCGTGAGGAGTAGGCATGGATATATGTAATGCATTTACGGTCCACGAAACTAATATATTTCTAGATAATAAAACCCCAATCAACTTACTTGTATTTTATATACTAAACATCTTGAATTTTAATTGATTATAAGTTTTCAAGCCGGAACTTCACAATTTATATATCAAGTACAGTCAGCTACAAAAGCAACTGACCAAATTCTAAACTTCTATTAACTGTTTGTGTGCCTTTAAATAAATAAGCCTCATAATTCTCAATAATTATACTGACAACGTCGTCCTTTAAAACTTTCACAATAATTGCCCTCACGCTTAGATAAAATAGACAACGTGATGGTATAGAGCCCGTTTGGGTAGACCTAAACGGGCTCCCGTGAATGTCTTCTTACTAAAATTAACTATATGATAATGTATTTCAGAACTCGGATGGAATAATCTTGGCCCGCGAATTCCTTGCCTTCAACATAGTTAACATGTATCAGATGATTTCTATACAACTTATGATTGGTGCTAAATGTCGCAAGGTAACACCGTTTTTAAATATTTGGAACAATCTTGTTTTTTTTTAGTAAGGACTCGGTAGTTTACGCTGGCAGAAACCTGTGAGTGGGATACTGGAATCCCCGGCTTAGCAACTGCAGAGGCCTAAGAGGAAAGTTGGGAGGGAAATGTGGGAGAAGGACAGAAACCCTTAGGATGGGTGGAAAAGAAGAGGAGAGGAAATGGTCAAGGGGTTCTCATAGGCCTAAATGTGAATTGTCAATCATGAGGTATACACTTGATTGTATGCCTAGGGCCGCGACAAATGTACCCTCTTGCATGTCATGCCTTCGGTATGGAGACCGAGCGCATAAGAATTGCCTCTGAAAAATAAATTTGTTAGATTAGTAAAACCATAATACGTCGTATCATCGAATTACAAAGCACTGCGTAGTAATGCCTTCATCGCCCTGATAAATTAAATGTTAAGTGTCAAAATTTCCAATAATTATACTGGCCTTAAAATCAAATCAATCAAATGCTATTCAATAAATTCACTTGGCAGCATTATAGTAAACAAAGTGACTTTCTAATTTGATCGTCTTATTTGACTACAACCATTTGTCAGAAGTAAAGGAGACCCTTAGCGTAACTGCTCAATGTATTTTATTTTCTGAACAGATGGGCAAACCTTTTTACCTATCCGGCCATATATTGGAACAGACAATGCTCGAGGGCACAATATCTGGATGTGATTTGAACGATATAACAAACGCTGTATTACAAGGAGCTGGGTTTGTACTACGCAGTTACTACGACCCCTCGAATCTGATTAAAACAATGAAGATACTAGACTCTGTGTGCCGTTGTGTGGAGCCTTTGTCGACGGACAACGACTTTATGAGAATATCTATGGAGGTGGGATGTTATTTATATACCTATTTGCGCAGCGATAAGCCGACTATGAAATGAGTGGCTTGAAATTTGAATCTGCACCAGCCTTAATTATTTTCTTAGAGCCCAAAAGCCCAATAAAACTGTTTATTCAAAACTCTGTTTCTCAAAAATAATGTTACCAATTTTTTTTGCACACAACCATCTTTGTAAAAAAGGATAGCCGCAAGTCGATGTGTTTTTTATACATCAGTTTCAAGGTGTACCAATATTTAAATTCAGGAAAACAAACATGCAAATCATACAACAACCCAAAAAGAATTCTTATGACCTCGTTTTACAGTTCAAAATGCCAGTGAACGCGGCGGAGGCTTGCATCCTATCCTGCGCGTTGTTGGCGCGACAGTCCAACTCACTGGTAGTAATAGTGCCTACTGTAACAGGCAGGACTGCTAAACAGCTCACTAGGATAGCACCACAGTCCATCATACTGACCGTCAGTTCAAATCCGGTAGTAGCAAGACAGCTGCAATTTTATAGAGGGATCATCCCGATCATTTATGAACGTAAGTGAATTGATGGAATTTATAATTGGCATTTGTTTGAAAGGATTAAGATCTAAAAAGAGGTATAGGGCTGAAAATCATACAAAAGGAGAGATATCTCTTTATAGTAGTAACAAGTAAAATTAGATAGAATTGGTGATAAATGATGATGAACAAATAAATCGTACGTCAGACATTTCGAAATTAAAATCAGTTAGTCTGGCTTTGTTATTAAATTAATACCAAGCGTGGAACAGAGTAATCTCCTTAATTAACTTGACATGTCTAATTGCCTAGAATTTAACGTGAGCTGATTCGTGACTATAGCTAAATGTAATATCTTGTCTGTATCAAATACATCCATATAAGTAATAATTTGAATTATAGAAAAACAAAGCAAAAACTGGCAAGAAGAAATGGATCGTAGAGTTCAGTTTGCAGTGTCCTACGGTCTTAGACAAGATCTCCTGAAGTATGGACATACGTATGTGGCGCTTAAGAAATCATCGCCCACTAGTTCCTACTGCGACCACCTCAGCGTGTGGCATGTTATGACCGAAGAGACGAAGAAACGGAAGTAAATTTACCCTCTTACCATTCACTAACGCCTTTTATTAGATAAACCATTTATTATGTGATAGATGGTAGGTTTATCGCCAAGCCCTATCTGGAACTAATACTAATCCTGGCTAAATAAGGTATTTTTCGAATCCTAAAAGTCTAATAATTATCTGACGCTGATAATAATGCGTGGCACTGCTGATCCTGGCTTACAGGTGTGAGGGCGGGAAAGTCTTTGACCCTGAGAATCGGACTCGAATCCTCAGTCAAATCTGCTATCAACAGACTAATAAGTCTAACTAATCTTTCATCTTTCGACTCTTTATCAATTTCACTTCAAATACTTTGAAGTCCGACAAAACATAACTTGAGTTAATTAACCGATATAAAACTCACTGCTTCAAAGACATAGTTGTATTGCGGAATTGTATTGTCCGGAACCTGGAGGTTGCGCTCGCTATGGCGATAATCTTGGCCCCTATCACATCATGGGACGGATTACACTTAGCCAAAATGTGAGCACTAGTTGCGCCTCCGTCTACCACTTCGGGGTAGAAGGGGCGAGCGTTTGTGTATATATACCGATATTAAAATTTTCATTACAGTTTCTCGAAATTATGTTAAAATGTTGGGATGCTTATATGTTTCTTAGAAGTAAACGCAGAAACGACTAAACGGATTTTGATGAAATTGAACACACGGTTAGGCTATGTTCTGGATTAACACATAGGCTAATCTTTAGCCCGGTAATTCCCTTACATGGGAAATATTGATATTTTTTATTTTTCTGGCCTTATTGTTTCTTAGGGACTTTGTAGCCATAAAGGGTATTACCGCGGGCGAAGCCGTGAGCAACACCTAGTAAACTTTATATATGACTTTATTTAACTTTATGTGTAACTAATAAATATTTTTGCATTTTTTTCCAGGATCCAATGTCCAGATTTTGTTCCCCATGAGAAAATATATTAATTATTTTAAACAGACTAATAAGTACAGAATGTATTACGTTTTATAGTAGTTGTTTTATTTACGTATATTTTTTATATTTAATATGTTCTTTATTGCATTAAATAGTAGTGAACATGCGTATGCGTATTTTATTTCATATACATTTAAATAAGAAACTGAAATAAAATAACCGAGATATTGAGGAATTAATTATATTATATTTCTAATCATGAGGGGATTATTATGTAGCACTGACTTATTCTCTATGTCATGGGCATTCAATACCGTCGAAAAAAGACTTAATTATGATGTCGATTTTCCCTATGTATTTAATTTTAATAAATCGGTTTTAATTCACAATATTAAACTTTAATAACAATTAGTGTGGGTAGTTTTATATACATATATTTTTATGCGTCTTGACAGTTGAAATTTGCCATTATTTAACTGTCAATCCTGAAATTATTTTTGTTCAATTTCTTTTTGCATTTTTGTCCCGTTTGTATACGTCATTTTCGTTTTCATATCCACCGGCCAAAGATATTTTTTATATACATACAGAAAGTGTCTTCTACTTTTCAAATTTGACGTTGGTAGAATTGTCGTAAAAACGATACAGCCAATCACAACAAATTAGAATTGGAATCAAAGAGAATTATTGATATTGTCATGAACATGACAGACAAAGAGAATTTTAATAATGACAGATTTCCAATGTATCTATATAACTTTTAGCAAGCATACAAATATTTTGAATACCATTTAAGTTTTAGAAGTTTTACTTGCGAAGATAAGGTATACCTCTGCGGTATAAGATGGAAACTACTCCAGAACTAATCACGTTTGGCGAAATAGATTTCACCGACGCCAATTTATTGAACAGACCTCCATACAGACTACGAAGAAGTCCAATCATTGTTACCTTACGTTAGTAAAAATCATCTCACTACGTTAGCCCTTAAAATATTTTATTGCATATACAAGTGATCCCTTTAATCCTGATAATTTATTTCCAGTCCATAGATAAACATTTTTTTCGAAGATGCTTGGTGATTGGTGGGTCTAAGCATGTCTGTAATTCATTAGACGCGATAGTTGTTCGAAATTCTTCAGGTCTTACATATTACACACTGAATCGACAATAGAAGATTATTACTTTAGACGTGTTGACATTATTTTTAAAATTGTACTATCTATTTTCAGCCAACGTAAATATATCAGTAGTGGACATTCAAAAGTTTATGGAAACTGGGATGAACGTTGCTCGACTGAGGACATCCCATATCACAAGAGGGGATAAGATAAAGCTATTGGGCAAGGTGGACAAAGCGGCAGCAGCACTTTGTGGTAAACACGCTGTACTCGACTGGCCGACCGCTTCATGTATTGAATTGAAGACTTCTATCGTGAGAACTGGAATCCTACAAGACGTAAGAACATTTCTTCGACGATAAGCTGGACATGTCTACAGCACAACTTCAGTAATATCTAGCCTAAAATTTCCTATAACGAGTACAAGTTTCCTTACGCAAGTTATGAATATTCAGCATAACGTAGCAAACTCTCAACGTTATACTAGGAATCATTTCCATATTCGAGTTCTATAGTACAGGCTGATAGCTACAAACTCAGGTAAGTGAAGGCATGGGAACTAGCAAGTGTCTTTATGTCACTGCAACAACAACGTTGGAAACCTTAGCCTCTATTGTTTTAGAATTTCAAAAATAATACACTTCTATTTTAATAAATCAGTAAAATTATTTTTTTTCGTATCTCCAGGGCGAATCTCACATATTTCTAAAAGAAGGGAATCCCGTTATATTGACATGCAATTTAGAAGAATACGACAAATGCAATGAAAAAAGAATATTTGTAGATATTCCCGAACTCATAACAGAAATTACAGTTGGGACAGAAATATCAATTGCTCAAGATGAAATAATAATGAATTGCAAACAAATTATTGATGAGAATTCGATTAAATGCGTTATTTCGAAAGGAGGTCAACTCAAAAGCTTGTATCATGTTTCTGCAAAAGGTAGAAAGCGTACAAGACCTGTTGTTACTAAAAAAGATTTGCAAATTATCAAATTCGCTTTGGAATACCAGGTAAATTCTTAAATGAATGTCCTATAAGAAACACAGTGAATTCAATGTTAATATTCCAATATACATTACAGGTTGACATGATAATCATAAACTATGTTCAAAAAGTGGAAACATTAAAAAAAATAAAGCAATATATAGGAACTAGAGTAAAAAGACCATTACTTATAGCCGGCCTTTGTACCGCCGAAGGACTCGAAAACATTGATGATCTTATTGTAGTAAGTTTTATTAACTAAGATTTAGTAAAGTATTCTTACTAGGTAATTGATAAAATAGTAATCTATAGTATGTTACAGCAGTTTCACATTCAATAATAATTATTTCTTAAATAACGTTGAAGGACGTGAAAAATAATAAATATCTTCAATATTACAGGAGTCGGACGGAATAATGTTTTCGAGAGAATTTTTAACTTATGAACTTGATAGATCGCAAAAGAATCGCATGTGTCAATTGCAGAAATGGGTTGGTGCTAAATGTCAAAAGGTATAGGGGTGAATTCATAATATATATTATATTCTATCCTTTTGGTAACTGATAAGCTTTGATACAACATGATTTTGAGTATTAAGAACTTTCTAAATACTTAAGATGCAATTTTGTATTTAGATCAATACTATTCCTGCTTCTCCCCATGACAGAAAAATCTTACATACTAATAGACCGGTCATAAATTTGACTCAGTGATAAACAGTAAAACAACATTCAATTTTAGGCTGGCAAACCCTACTACATATCAGGAGGAGTTTTCAAAGAAGCATTATCAGATGGCATATTTTGCAATCGTGAAATATCTGACGTAACCAATGCTATACTAGATGGCGCCACAGGTTTTGCGATAAAAGCTAGTGAAAATGTCGAATATATCTTAAGAGCTATAAAGGCGCTTAACGATGTGTGCTGCGCGGTTGAACCATTGGCTTTTACCAAATCAAGTTTCATTAGGATATTGGACGAGGTATGTGTTATAATAATGATTACATTTCACATTAACGCTTGCTTTAACGGTGAAGGAAAACATCATAAGGTAACCTGCATACCTGTATACCAATACCTACTAGGCCAGCGTGATGGACTAAGGCCTAATCCCTCTCATTTGTAAAGGATGGCCGTGTCTAGCAGTGGGACAGTGTATAACACAGGACTGCTATAATAATAATTATTATTTATTATAGATGAAAATGCCACTAAACGCAGCTGAAGCGAGTGTGATGGCATGCGCAACGGCGGCCAATCAGACGAAATCTCGTGTCATTGTATTGCCAACGGTGACGGGAAGAACTGCTCGATCACTGCTCTGGTTGAAGCCGTGTTGTATCATCATAGCCGTCAGCGAGCGTACGAGAACCACCAGATTGCTGAGCAGCTATCGATGTGTCGTACCTCTGTTGTATCATGGTCAGTTTAACTATTTTGTAAGGGTTATGATTACTAAAAGAAGTAACTATCTAACTATAGGGGGGGGGTCGTTATTTGATACGTAATTCGTCCCACGCCTGTAAAGTTAAAACATTCCTACTTGAAGAGTTTAACAAAGAACAATTAAGTGATTTGCATTTGATTATATTATTTTATTTTAGTTGGACTAACTAAATAAAAATTTCCAAATTATCTTAAATAATAATGATCAAGTTTGCCAAGCATTTAAGGAAAGTGTACCAAATATTACCTCTATTCTATCTATTAAAATCTCTATTATTAATCTATTTATATCAAATATAAATAGATACCTTACCTTTAAATTATAATAACAATTATTCTACGAAAGATGGAAAATATATTTCATCGCATCTCAAAGTTTGAACTGAGAGATGCTATTTAGAGCGTTAAGAGAAATTGCAATTTTACATAACGACTTTTCCAAATCCTGGATTACCATTAAAATGAGATTTACGGGATATTACGTCACGGGCGGCCATTGAAGGGAACACCTATTAAATAAAATGTTAAATGTGAGAGATCGAAAATATAAAGATTTCATACAATATTGGGATCCGTGAGAATAAGTATAATAATTTACGAGGTATTTCCTTGCTAGGTTTATTACTTGAAATGTGTTACGAAGCAAAACGTATTAGTTTAGGTAAGCATTAAAGTCGATGTACCTTAAGAAATTAATGTCGCCATGATATTAATGACGTAATAACCCATTTTTAAATTCATTATATTTTTAATGTGATGTTAAGTACCTTTTTTATATACGAGCATGGCAAACCCACTGCAATTGATAGTTAGTGGAGTGGAGTCCAGTAGAATGTCGACTGACAAGAGATGATTACCACTCAGCAGTCGACACAATTATGCCGGCCTGTTGGTAACCGGATATACACAAGCTGATCCGGGAACGCGACACACTTACGTGGGCCACTATGACGGGTTTTAATACGTTGTGTACTGTGGTGGCTATTCGAGCGGATATAAAATATATCAGCTCTTGCAATAAAATTCTTTCCACATTTACGATGTATGTATTTTGCAGTATTTTTGACGGCGTCTGCTTTTGTCCCTATTCCAAGAATTCTTAATTAACTATTTTTCGCATAAAACAAGGCAGATGAAACTTTTTCTGTTTAAATTTGATCATGAATTATGATCATAAAAAAACTGTGACCTAAAAAGTGTAAAACAAATAAGTCCAACGGCGCAAAGGTGTTAAAGGTTGGAACAAGGAAAAAATGTTTATTTAGGAAACCTTTATATGACATTATCAAAGAAATTGGATATGTATCCTATCAGTGTGACGTGAGTGTTTACTTTTCTCATACAAATTTCTCAGTCGACTGATTTGCCCTTTCTGCAAATCCAATTTGGGCTAGCGTTTAGTAATTCAATTTCAAGTGCAAGACTGAAGGTTTGTTTGCGTAACATTTTTTTTAGTATTAGACTTTATATATATTTTGCTTTGAATGACGAGACGAGCTTACCGTTCGCCTAATGATATGCGATACTACACCCATAAACTGTAGAAACACCATTCAACACCTTGAATTACAAAGTATTGTTTGGTATTCCACTGCGCTCGCCATCCTGAGACATGAGATGTTAAGTCTCATTATGTCTAATAGTTACACTGGCTACAATGTTCTTCAAACCGAAACACAACAGTGAGTAGACACTGCTGCTTGGCGACAGAAATAGACAATGCTGTAGTATATACCCAAGCGGACTCTCATATATAAGAGACATACCACCAGTGTGTTATATTTTTTTTATTTTGCTTAAATATTTAAAAACTAAAAACGATGTTAAGTATGTTTTCAAAAATCTGCTTATAACACTATCACTGTTAAAAACATAATCACTGTTTATCGAAATAAGGCCAAGGTTATAACTCTAAAGCTTATCTAAAAATAAATCTATGTGATCATTACCTATAAATCAATAACAGACCAACCAAATATCTAATAAATTATATCCAAACTGTATGTCAAAGCTCAAGCGCACAAAGAATATTACAAAGCAGTGGAAGCGCGAGTTCAGTTCGCGATCGAGTACGCAGTAAAGAAAGATTGGCTGGTGTACGGAGACAACTACGTGACATTGCAAAAAGGTTCTGAAAGCAGCTCGTTCTGTGATACGGTGAAAATTTGGCGAGTAACCGTCTCCAGGAAGGCTCTGGTTGTGTGAGTTATTAACATATTTTTTTATAGAAACATTGACGTATATTCCGTGGGTTCACTGCAAGAACTTATTACTTACAGATACAAAAGAATGAAGTAAGCCACTTTTAGTTTTAGTCATATTTTTTTCCCTATATCAAAGATATAATTTTCATTCTTAAAATCAAGTGAGTATTTTCAATATTATAATATGTTCAGGGCGTTATAAACAGTATTTGATGATCTTTTGACATTAGTGAGTTCTTGTAGTAAACCGACGATTCTATAGACACGAACGTCCATACAAACTATTTGTTCAAAATCTGAATTAAAATGGCAATCAAAACGTCACTGTTACAACCTATTTATTCACTTGAACAACAAATAATTTTACTTATTTGACTAATATTTTTTATTCAGATGCAAGTTTACATTTAGACTCAAGTTCTTATATTATGACAACTCAATATACAACCACAAGCTGTCAATATTAACACCATACTAAAGCAGTTGTATGGATTGCAGTTAAATTCAGTTGAACCCAGTGAATGTTCGGAACGCCAAATCTAGTACGCAGTACATATATATATATATATATATATATATATATATATATATATATATATATATATATATATATATATATGTCGATGTATAGAAAAGATTTTTTAAGGATAGCTAACTATTAAAACTTTTCGTAGGTAATATACTAAAGTCCCTTTGTGACTTAGGAATACATCTGTTATGTCTATTTATGCGATACAGTTTATGGTCAGTAGTAGCGCTTACAATCAAGCGATTTGTTCGTTTTTAAGTAATTTCAAAAAGTACAAAATTATTTTATCTGTTTTGTAATTTCAATCTACATTAATATAAACTTTAATACCCATATTTATATCGTACAGATTTTAAAATAATATGAATATTATAATTAACTGACTCAAGGTACATTCACTTCAAAGTAAACATAATATCTGAGATTGATTTTTCTCCTTTAACATTTAAATCAAATGCAAATTGTATTAAATATTTGTGTAGTTATAAATTGTGTTTTCATTACAGATGTCTGGATGATGAAAATTAACTATTTGAATTAATTAATAACTTTATAGTATAAATGTTTAATTTCTATGAATTATTTGAATTAGTTATGTTATCTTTGTTATTGCATTTAAATAAAACAATTTTAATTTTTATGTTGTTTCTTTTAATCAAATTAGCAATACTATTTAATTACAAATATTACAGTTTACTAGTTCTACATAGAATAATTGTCTTGGTATGTTTGTAAAATATATAGCTAGGTGTCGTTCGCGTTCTCGTGTTAATTAGGACACGTCCTAATTAACGATAGGATGTCATTCTCATACATGACGTAAAGGCTAACGATTGTAGAAAGCGTCTTGGCTATAACGCCTGCACTAAGATAAAATATTATTGGTATAACCTACACAATCAGCTACTATTAAAACAACCCTTAAACAAAATATCGACAGCAAAAATGACGAACGCAAATGTGATTGAATAAACACGGAACGTCTAAAGATCCGTACATTTTTCTCCACTTTACAATTCAGTATCAAATGGAATACATTTCGGTACTCCCGCATCACGAGTCGTGAATTTCATTGTGACTGATACAGGCCTCTGGGAACTCGATGTAAGTTTGAGAACACAAAGGGTTTTACGCATCAGCCGAGTGTGGATTTTATAGATTGCCAATCCTTCGGGAGCATGATACAAATTTGACGTTGGCAATAAATTGTATCGGACGGTTTGTAGTGATATTAAATTTTGTTTATTAAGGCGATACCTCAAGGTCCATTTTCATACATTTTGTTTCGGCTTTAATCTGGGTAACTAAACAAGTATTGGCAAGTAAAGAATTTAAATTCACGTCTAGTTAGTGATTAGTTCTCGCAGTTGAAGAAAAACGTAAAATAATTAATAATCATGGATATTTCTGCCTTTAAAATTTCGTCATATTAAATTTTAAAGGCCGAAATATCCATGATTATTAATTATTTTACGTTTTTCTTCAACTGCGAGAACTAATCACTAACTAGACGTGAATTTAAATTCTTTACTTGCCAATACTTGTTTAGTTACCCAGATTAAAGCCGAAACAAAATGTATGAAAATGGACCTTGAGGTATCGCCTTAAAGGAGGTTTTATAGTTGTTTGCATATTAGTCCATTGAAATGTTACATTTTTTAGGCCTTACCTTGCGTTTTTTAGAGGACGCAATTTTATTTTTTAGAAGTGTAGGGGGGGTCAGTGTTAAGCTAAAACCAAGTTTGTGGGGTCGCCACCCTTGTCCCACGGCCGCCATCTTGGTTTGAAATGGTTTTACGATGTATCTCTTAAACTATTTATCTGACAAAAAAATTATAAACATTTTTGTTGCAAATTAAATTCTCTACAACTTTGGTCTAGTAACTTTTGACGTAGAACTATAAATAAAAAAGTTATAAGCGAAAATGTTAAAAATTCAATGTTAAGCAATGTCCATTGCAACGTCATCAGAACGTGTGTTTATAAGGTTCATAATACGTACAACACAAACCCGCGGTTGTCGGCTTGTACGCGAATTACTGGATCCTGAATCGCTTTGGGACAGATGAAGCAATTGCTTAACATTTTGCTTATAACTTTTTATTTATAGTTCTACGACAAAAGTTACTGGACCAAAGTTGTAGAGAATTTAATTTGCAACAAAAATGTTTATAATTTTTTGTCAGATAAATAGTTTAAGAGATAATCGTAAAACCATTTCAACCCAAGATGGCGGCCGTGGGACAAGGGTGGCGACCCCACAAACTTGGCTGTAGCTTTACACTGACCCCCCCTACACTTCCAAAAAATAAAATTGCGTCCTCTAAAAAACGCAACCCCAAATGTAACTTTTCAATGGACTATATGCACTTTGATGGACGCCATGATATTTTATGACAGAAAATATATGACCTTAGATCTAGATCACAATTTTTATGGCATTTCATGATTGTATTTCAGTTATACAAGTTTTTTACTGACATTAAATTATTATGAAACAGAATGCTTACTGATCACATTGTGAAAATTATATCTCACATAATCTACATATATACAAATAAATGTATATATTTATGTTCCTATGGATTCCTAAACAGCTGGAGCGGTAGCGGATTAACAAACTTTTTCTTTTTGGTAAGTACTATCCGTACGAAGACGGAAAGACTCTCGTTTACTATTTAAGTATAAAAATATTGAAGGTATACTAACAATTTTATTGTTTTGCGGATCTGTCCAAGCCTGAACAACGAAATAAACTTTATAATATACATACATCAAAATCCTAATGTCCCTTAAATAAAATAACACATCCCATGAAACTAACCAATCCAGGTACTCAACAATATTACAGACCTCACTGTCCAAAATCTTTCCTTATTTTTCCGTTTATCTTTTTCGCCAACCTCTTTCTGATCCCCTAATGGTTTTCCCACAAATAAAACTTGGTTTTGTTTATTTTGCTCGCTTTATTTATTTTCGCCGACGCTGTTAGCGACAGCTGTGGCTCTTGTTTATCATTCAGCTAAACCTGATCGGGATTCCTTTCCTGATTTTGTAATTCACCTGACTTTTGTTTAACAAAACAGGGGTGATCTTTACACAGCGTGGGATTTGGGCGTTTTGCCGGATTAATTAGCTGAAAAATACGGTGAATTATGGTGGGCTTCGGATATGAGATTAGGTTTTTATATTAATTAGGATTTTAGCTTACGCTGGAATATTTTTATTAAAATTTACAAAAATAATTACATATTTTAGAGGCCACCAGAAACAAAAATACCTATAAACCATAGAATAGTACTAAATTCTTTTTGGTTAAAACATAATATCCATCACTTTTGATAGCTATCAAACGGAAGTTTGTGAAGATTTTAGACTTTCGATTTATTTATATTGTCTTATTGTAATGGTTTGGCCTACGGATAACGACATCAAGCTAGGCGAAGTAAGTCCAATTACATAAGTACTACTGAGGCCACTTAGAGCAATCTTCGAATCGTCTCATTCAATTACTCCCATCCGGCTTTTGTGCGCCGTAACTGGCACGACACTAACTATTCCATCTCATATCTACTGAAACATTTCTGTATACTCAAACTAATACTGATTGCATATAAGGTTTTAGTTGTATATATTAACTTGTATTCCCATATCTAAACTTTACGTATTGTTATAATTCGAAATTCAAAACAAAATAAAAAAGATAGTTATAATTTACCGATCTATTTATTGATCGCCATTTTCAATAACAATTCCAACCGCTTTTTTCGATCTATCTCAAAAATGGACCAAACGAAATTTTTTTTTTGATATGCTTGCAAATGAGCTATTATGATTGGTTCATTCTCGAAATCAGATTAAAGATTGAGATTGAGATCGTTTATTGAAAACAGCTGTACGTTCCTTCAATTTAAACTCCAGTTTTCATTCACCTACTATGTAGAAAGTATTTATGATCCTCGAAACGTAAACAGAAATCCATATTAATATTTAAGAAAATCATAAAAAGATATCGTTCTACAGTATGATGCAATGGAGTTACCAGGTCAGCAGCTGACAGCTGCAAACGCGTACACACCTTTAGACCATTTGTTAAATTTGGACATCAAAGCACCAGCGGGATGTCAGAGACTTACCGGGATTATGGCTTCGATGGGTAAGGAGCTTTCGACAATTCTTTCTCTATTTTACGAACGCCTGTTGTTGCGCGGCTTAGTTTAAACAAATGGCAATGCTTAAACCGAACACGAAAGTGGCTGTTTGTTCAATGAAGTACTGAATGGTTAGATTCAATTAGCACCGGTACGTACTTTCGTCAGTGTCGTTTGATTTTTGAGGTGACGATTTTGTTAATTGAACGTGTTTAATTATTAATAATAATTAACTATTTATTATACAATAAAATTCAAAATTCAACCAATATACCAAAACAGGCAGATCAACATTCGACATCGAGATATTAGAGAAAATGATAACAGCTGGCATGAACATCGCTCTACTGAACCTTTCATTTGGCACGCGAGACGAACACGTCGAAATGATAAAGCTACTGCGACAGGCTGCGAAGAATATCAGTGTAGCCATGGGCAGAAGTTATCCGTTAGCCATAGGTGCCAGACTGTCTGGCAGAAAAATAAGGACTGGCAGGATTGCTGATGTAAGTAATAACATTTAAAAAATAAATTTATTATGAATTTATTTTTACTAATTTAATCGGTTTTTTTATAATTTTCTCCCGATATTTCAAAAACTTTGCATATTACATATTATTCGTGAAATACTTTTGTTTCAATGTCTAAGATTCGTGTTAACATAAAAAATCATTAAATTTACTATGTGCCAACTTTACAAACAGATGATTTTTAGATTGAAAGTAATTTTCCACCCTACTGCTCTACTTCTATATTTTTTTCGCATATAGGAAGCATTATTACTGAGTGCTAAAGGCTATTTTTATTCAGAGAATAGACTTAACCGCCGGCCGAGATGCAAAGTAGTCAATAATAAAAACTAAAAACCGAAGCAAAGATTATACAAAATGATTTTATTTTAATATAATAATTAAACGGAAAAATCATGTACACTGTACATTAAGTATTGCGTGATGAAAGTACCGAAGAATAATTATAAAAATTCAATTAGTTATAAGTTAATCTATATATATAAAAGAAAGTGGTGTTAGTTACACTATTTATGATTCAAGAATGGATGAACCGATTTGGCTGAAAATTGGTGGAGAGGTAGCTTAGAACCAGGAGACGGACATAGGATACCCATTTTTATCCCATTCCCACGGGAACGGGACGTGACATAAGACGTGGTATAAGAAAGCAAAATTTGGTATGGAGATAGTATAAGACCCTGGGAAGGTTATAGCTACTATGCCGGGAAAATATATAGTGGGACTTTTATCCCGGAAAACTCCTTCACGCGGGCGAAGCTGCGAGCAAAAGCTAGTAAAAAAATAAAATGTACATGCATATAACATAATATACTTAATATAAGTTCAAAATTATATAGTTCAATAAATTTTAATTCGAAATTCTAATTTGAATTACTTTTATTTGCAGAGTTATGGTGAATACGTGGAACTAAAAACGGGTGAAACAATAAGGCTGACGACAGACGAAACCTACAAAGACAGATGTTCAATATACACAGTTTATGTAGACTTCATGTACTTCGCTGATCAAATGTCTAAAGGAAACTTCGTTCTGTTGGATAATGAAACATTGATGCTCAAAGTTGAAATGATCTCTGCCACCACCCTTACATGTAAAATAGAAAGAGGTGGATATTTAGGTTCATATAAAGACGTGTTTGTACCGAACGTGGTTTTCAATATGCCAAATTTCAGCGAAAAAGACAAGCTGGATCTGGAAATGTTGGTTCATCAGCAGGTGAGGTAACTTTCGATTCATTTTCTGACTTACAAAATCTCAAGGCTAAACATTCATGAATCTCTTATAATGTTATAAAATATCACATATTATATAAACATTCACAAATATCTTACAATATTATAAAATATCACATATTATATTGTAATACGTATGAATTGCGTACTAAAAGCGACATGCAATCATTCTATAAATACATCTTTAAAGTTAATAATAATATTGTTTAATAATAGATAAAAAATTCGCATTGTTATTTGATAAGATTAATAAGTTGACAAAATTCTACTGTTATATTAATTATGTGTTGAAAATACAAACAGAGCTGAAACATGAAAAGAAAAAAAATTATAAGGTACGCCATCGTTCTTCATTAAGAACAGACATTTTCCCGAAGAATATTTTTCTGTTACCTACTTTGCGTTGACCGTTAAGGAAGATGGATGATATGAATTAACACAAAAGAATGGATATTTTACGTAATATTTTATTGATTTCAGATCGATATTTTAGTCGCTTCGTTCGTCGACTCGCCGACTTGCATTAGTGAGCTCAGAGGAATTATCGGTGAGAAAGGAAAGAAGATGGCAATAGTTGCTAACATACAAACTATAGAAGGATTTCGTAATTATGATGAAATTCTTGCCGTGAGTTTCGGTACTCAGAAATTGATTGCTAGTGTTTCAATAGATGTAGGATAAATTGGTGTGCTAGTGGTAGGATATAATTTATATCTACCCGATAGCGACTACCGTACACAAGGTGTTAAACCCGCCATAGTGGCCCATGTGTGTCGCGTTCCGGGATCAGTCGGTGTATATCCTGTTCGAACAGGCCGGTATAATTGTGTCGATTTCCGAGGGGTAATCATCGCTTAATAATAATAATAATAAGCGCGCAGGGGCGGCTTTGTGGCGAGCCGACGGTGAGTGGCGACACCGCGTTCCCTGATTCCGTGGGGGCTAAATGAGACCCCCTGACCCTTGGCTTGCCTTAACTGGCCGGCTAGGGGTGGAAGTCGCAACAGCTAAGAACCTCAGCTCCAGGGTGGAAGTGCTCAATCTGCATAATAGCGAGGAAACCCGCTCCGGGACGCGACAGCGACCCGCGATGGTGAAATCGGTGCACACCTCTCGACACCCTTAAGCCACTCACACCGGTGTTGCGTCCTTGGCTTACGCCACTTATGGGATGCCCATCTAGTGGGGGGCAAGTCACCGCCTGCCTTGAATACATAAGATTGAGACATTTTACTTGGCAGGCGTCCCGTTGTCTCAATCAATAGCCCAGCAACCAGTCCAGCTATATCCCATCCATAGACCCAGTATAATTCCCATCTTTTCTGCAATAGTCCCTGCACCTTGCAAGCGCTGTCTTTGGCTGTATTTCCTCCATAAGTATAGACAGAGAGAGTACTCGCAATGTGTATATACCCCAACTAGAGTAATATATCTTAAAGGGGCCTCTACGTGTTGGATCCATGTCCCCACGCAAGCCTTCCAAAAGGACCGGCCTTTATGCCGTGATTTCCCGCAGGAAAGATACACCATAATAATAATATCAGCCCTGTATTATATACTTGCCCACTGCTGAGCACGGGCCTCCTCTACTACTGAGAGGGATTAGGCCTTAGTCCACCACGCTGGCCTAGTGCAGATTGGTAGACTTCACACACCTTCGAAATTTCTATAGAGAACTTCTCAGATGTGCAGGTTTCCTCACGATGTTTTCCTTCACCGTTAAAACGAACGATAAATTCACAAAGAATACACACATGATTTTTTAGAAAAAACAGAGGTGTGTGCCCTTGGGATTTTAACCTGCGGACATTCGTGTCGGCAGACCGTTCCATACCCAACTAGGCTATCGTCGCTCATCGCTTGACAGTCGACATTCTATTGGACCCCACTACACTTACCACCAGATGTAGTGGGGTCACTTTTCGTGCATGTTTACAAGATATTTATTATACTACACACAAATGCTAATAACTGCGATTAGCAACCATGGTCATAATTCTGATTTAATATGCATATTATTTACATCACAGACCGCCCATGGAATAATGATTACAAGACAAGAATTAGGATCTGACATCACGCCAAAAAAATTGGTAATAGCACAAAAAAATATGATTGCACGAGCGAATAAGGTAACTTCCATGATCCACTGGATAAAATTATCATTTATATAAAATAGTTATATTATTAACAATCATTATTACCAATCGTTTCAAACTCAACAGGATCCCCGATGATGTGTATTAGTTTACTATATAGGTGTATGTTATAAAACAAAGTACCCTACTGCGTCTGCCTGTCTGTCTAAACGCGGTAAAGTCAAAAACTACCAAACAATTTCCAATAAATTTAGGTATAGAAATAATTTGAGACCATGGCCTTATTTTTGTCCTAAAAAAAATACGCTAGTGAACCCACGAGCGAAAGCTAGTACCATTAAAATGTTCCTTTTTCTCAACAATTGAAAACAATAAATGTAAATTAAAATAACTTTGTAAATCCTTTTTAGGCTAATGTGCCGGTATGCGTAAGCGCACATCTTCTAAGCAGTATGAGATATAATAAAATACCTCTCAGATCTGAACTGCTTGACATAGCAAACTGTATTCTTGATGGAGCCGATGCGTTAGTACTTGCTGCTGAAACCTCCGTGGGAGAGTATCCAGTAGATACTGTCGCCTGTATGGCCAGTGCTTGCAAGGAGGCAGAAGCTTGTGTGTGGACTAAGCAGATTTTTAACGATTTGATCGATAAGGTTGTATACAAAAAAAATATTACTTAGTATCATCATACTAATCATACATATTTCATCAAATAGATCGTAAAATTAACTCCTGAACTATTATTTTACAACCTACCGAAGGTAAAACAAAATTATTATTTCAAATCTCTGAGGCGTTACCGTCTATGACAGTGTAAACTCATAACACCGCCGTATTATGAGATACGATATTTTCAAGAAATTAGTACAGAATGGTTTGTGTACAAATTTCAAGTGTCACAAGCGCAAGGACGTTACGTGCTTGTTATTAATTAAAATAAAGTACGGCAAAGGCATCAGGGCCCTGGTGGTTTACTACTGTTTATAGGCTTCACCCACCACCAGAAAACAAAGTGAGTACACTATGCCTGCCTATGATGGTAAGCGTCATGCCGCTTAGATAGAATGACAAATGGGTGTCTCATGTCATTCAGCGCAATCATGCCGGGCTACTGAGCAGCAGCTCAGGCAATCTTGGTTGTTGGACTCAAGATCATAGGATGGGCGGAACACACCTGCCGGTAAAATATTCCAAAGCCTGATAGTGCGGCAAAGAAAAGGGTTGGCGAAACTATTGGACCACCTTCTAATTTCATAAAAAACTACAGTTGATTCATTAACAATATGCCTTCATCAGACACCGTTACCATGTGATCAAGTGACGGGGCAGCCCTAGCCGCTGTGCTTGCAGCTCAACGATCGATAGCAGCTGCAATTATTGTCGTGACAACTACCGGGAAATCCGCGCAAATTATATCCAAGTATCGACCACGGTGTCCCATCATCGCAGTGACGCGCTACGCTCCAATAGCCAGACAGTTGCACTTGTGGAGGGGCATCATGCCTGTGGTTTACGAAGGTTATTATTCTGCTCTGAGGATAATATGATTTGTGGAATCTAGTTAAAACATAGTAAGGTCAAGTCCCTAAAGCCGAGATGGAGAAGTTGTTATGAAATTAGTAAAAAAAATCTCAACATGGCGAAGTCACTTTTTGAACCGCGTAAAATGGGTTATACAAGCCCATAAAAACCAAACCGATTTCATCATCTATGCTAACACTACGCCAATTAGGCAGTTAACGTATGTACTTTAGCTTTCTGATGATTTTGATAGAAATAAATGCTTTTCCTACAATCTCTACCCACTCCATACTATGTCCTGATAGCCTACTTATAGATTTTCTTTTATTTTTGATTTACCGTCGTAGTATATCGCTATTTCATTCTAATAATAGTATTACCAACTTTCAGAAATTCCTCATGGTGATTGGCAAATAGATCTGGAAAGACGCGTGAATTTCTGCGTAAAATGGGGCATGGACCAGGGTTTCGTCAGGGTTGGAGATCCCCTGGTCATCTTATCTGGATGGAGACAGGGTTCAGGGCATACTAACACCATGAGAATTATTTATGCGGCCGCTGACATTATAGTGCCCTGATGTTAAGATTTTGTAGATTTTCTATAACTTATTTATTTTTAATTGTGTAATTTATCATATTTTATGGTGACTTATACCTATGTTTTAATAGTTTTATATTTTAACCGTAAATAAATTATTTAAATTGCTTTGAATTTCATTTATGTACTTATTTACTTTTCAACAGTAATAAAATTATCGTAGTTTCAAAACATAGTATTATTTCGGCTCTGTTTTTTATATTCATTTATTGTGGTATAATAGTCTACTAACATCGAAAATATAAAATAAGCTTTGAAATTTTCAATTCAAAACCAACGTAAACAGTAACTTTTTTAAATTCATAACGAAGATCAGCCAGCATTTCCATTTCTCAAACCGCTCATTGGTAAGTGTCCGTTTAGCATTTTAAATTTGGAATCGGACGCCGCGCATTTGAGTGGATGATGCAGACCGAATTGGAATGACGTCACGCCGCGCTCGGTTGACGGTATGACGACCTGATCGGCGTCAAAGGGTTAACTCCACTTGCTGGTCGACGAGGCAATTTGCAGAACTCTCTGAGGTGCCCAAATTGAATTTATGTAACCTCGCCTTCACGCCGGTAATTTACTGACTCTTAGATTGGCACGCTTGTTGGCAGGGATATTAATACTAAAATCCATTTTAAACTTTAAGTCATATTTATTAAGCCACAAAACTTTATTTTCTCAGGTTTAGTATTTCTATTAATGCGCGGCAAAGTGCAGTAAAGACAAACTACTTTGCGTCACCCGATGATAGCCAGAAATATAATGACCTCAAGTAATGAGTTTTGAGTGTCATAAATTGAATATTTCAAACTAACCACTATTTTTCCCATAAAAGATATACAGTCACAACATATACCTCCTAACAAGATTAACAGTTGCTCGCACAACAAGACAGTGTGTATACTCTAATACAGAGATGGGCAATATTGCCGTCACAAGCGAACGTAAGCGACCGGCAGCTAACGGCTAAGCTATACTGTCCGGAACACTATACACGTTTTATGACGTCCCTTGTAAATTCTCTCTGATCTCCGATGCTAGGCGTTCACATTTATTCTAAAACTGGCTAGTGTTAACAGCTACACCCGTATGAGAGTGGTTTCCTAAAAAGTCGCAATGTGATCTTCGGAATAAAAGTACCTTGTAAGTATATAATATAATATCTGTTTTGTAGTATAAGCTGCCCCACTGTTGGACACTTACCCCAATTACATCATGGAACAGAAGACACAGACGATAAGAGGGTGCTCTAGTTGCACTTCTGCCTACCCTCACGGGGATATAGGGGTGACGTGTGTCTATTATTTACGTAAGTATATAAGTTGTTTATGGGTTTATCTATACTATTATATAAAGCTGAAGAGTTTGTTTGTTTGTTTGTTTGTTTGTTTGTTTGTTTGTTTGTTTGTTTGTTTGTTTGTTTGTTTGTTTGTTTGTTTGTTTGTTTGTTTGTTTGTTTGTTTGAACGCGCTAATCTCAGGAACTACCGGTCCAAACTGAAAAATTCTTTTTGCGTTGGATAGCCCTTTGTTCGTGGAGTGCTATAGGCTATATATCATCACGCTATACCCAATAGGAGCGGGGCAGTAATGGCTAATCTCAGGAACTACCGGTCCAAACTGAAAAATTCTTTTGCGTTGGATAGCCCTTTGTTCGTGGAGTGCTATAGGCTATATATCATCACGCTATACCCAATAGGAGCGGGGCAGTAATGGCTAATCTCAGGAACTACCGGTCCAAACTGAAAAATTCTTTTGCGTTGGATAGCCCTTTGTTCGTGGAGTGCTATAGGCTATATATCATCACGCTATACCCAATAGGAGCGGGGCAGTAATGGCTAATCTCAGGAACTACCGGTCCAAACTGAAAAAATCTTTTTGCGTTGGATAGCCCTTTATTCGTGGAGTGCTATAGGCTATATATCATCATGCTATGACCAATAGGGAGCGGAGCAGTAATGAAACATGTTGCAAAATCGGGGAAAATTATAAGTTTTGAGAGCTTCCGTTGCCTGCGCTGCGTAAACGGTTAAAGTTATGCAACAATGATGTATGACGGGATTGTTTCACTTAAAAAGTTCTAAATAATATAACAAAGTCCCCCGCTGCATCTGTCTGCCTTAATGTGTTAAACTCAAAAACTACCTAACGTATTAAGATGAAATTTGGTATGGAGACAGTTTGAGACCCTGGGAAGAACATAGGCTCCCGGGAAACTACTATTTTTATAACGGAAAACTTTAGCCTGAAAAACTTTATAGTTTCTAATAAACATACACTCATAACGTTAGCAAAATATCGATATCATTAAAGTATTAATATATGACGCCAATAAAGCCATGAGATTCATAATCATTCATAATAAAGCTTTCTAGGAAGTCCGTGTGGGCCTTGCAATCCAACTGACAGGATAAGTATTAAAAGTCATATAAAAGATGTACGATTACCCTTCGTTGACTCCACAGAATTAAAAATTCAATATCCATAACCTACTCCTTATATCAAAGGTCACAAAGGTCAAGGTGAAGTTTGACCCCAGCTGTGCAGCGCTTCGGATGCAATTACTCGATGTTGGCGGACGCTGGACAAATGCCGGTCGCATTGTCAAAGACCTGAACATGGCAATTTGCACAAAAGGTACGCTACTCTCAACTGGATCCAATTTAACATTTAGCCTGGAAATGTATTAAATTCGCTGCTCGTTGATTTGATCAATTTACGTCGCTTGATGACATTTTTGAAGTCTGTTTTTTGTGAAAGCTGATAGAAGGTAAGTGATATTTTTGTTTTGTTTTGAATTTATTTACTGACTGCCTTTATGTAGTTTTATTGCGTGCGTTGTACGACCAGTGCTCTGAGGTTCCGGGGTCGACTCCTGGGTAGGGAGTGATATTTGTGTTTTTTTGCTTACTATCAACCCGGACTCTGAAATTTGTGCCCGATATGGCGATAGGCTCACGCTTTTCACACAATAGGATATTTGGCCCAAAATGGGTACCATAGTTGCACCTCTGCCTACCCCTTAGTAGATAAAGGCGTGATGTGTGAGTGTATTGTGAATTTATATAACAAATACCTACGAAACTTCTTAGTTCAGGCCGTATACGTTCATCATCGCGAGTTGCAAAGCAATGCACGTTACAAAGCTAAAAATAACAATTGGACATCTAAACATCCATAAAGTCTTACCTTACAGGTTTTAATTCCCCCGAGCACCCGAAGCGTAAACGAGGTTACTCATAAAGAAATAACAAGCGAACAAAAAACAAGAAAAAAACGAAATAAAAATTCTTGTAATAAAGGTAGCGAATAGCACTTTCGGAGGCATCAAGTCGAGATGGGTGCCTAAATTGTAATGTTTACAAGTTAAATTAGATGAGGGCCGGGAAGTTATTCATAATGGCAGCCCACGTTTTTGCGGCCGCCTCGCGAAGATTACGCGCAATTTGTTCTGTCACTACGCGTCCATTCTGCTATCTTGTGCTTGATTTGATTTGCACTAAACACCTCCGATTAACCTTTCGTGTATTCATTTAAGGACTATATTGCCTAAATCTATAACCTTGTACAGTTGATTGACCACTCTCATTATCTCAAAAACAAATATATTATCTGTTAGATATTTTATAAGAAAGACCGAATCCAAATGACAAAGTCTTCATGAGATTCGAATTTATGCTCACTGTTTCAACTGATTCTACAATTGCTAAATGCAAATATTTTTAAATTACAAGAAACACGCCAAATTATCTTTTTCTATACAATTCATGGAGCCTCCGTCGGTACTTTGAGCGTTGACCTCATTGTCATAACAAGGTTTACTGAATCCTTTCTGCTTAATGGCAGCGGTTTATCTTAAGAGTTTCGCTGCGGGATTATATTCAGTTATTTACCTGTTTGCGGAAGTATTGTGTAAATTGAGTTACCTGGATGCTTTTCAAAAGCATTTATCTGACTTCTGGATGGCTATGCCAAAACTTGAAGTTTGAAAATGTAGCAAATCCCAAGCGAAATTCTTGCAGTTTTAGAAAATATATTTTAATGTTTATTGTTTCGATATTTTTCAGATATATAACTATAAAAGTTCTACAGTAAGATAATTATGATAAAGCTGAGAAGGGCATGTTTGAAAAATAAGTTAAATAATAAATGTAATTTGGTAACTGCGAATCTCAGTCAACACATTGCTTAACGGCAAATAGACATTGCGATAGTACGTATTCAACTCTCCACTACCGAGCCTAATTTACGAACATCAATAACCTTGTTAAAGTCGAGTGGAAACTTTAAAGCGACTAATGATTTTCGCATATAAAATACCCTAAGGTTGTGTTATGTGTACGGGTCTTTGCTACGTATAATCCTAGCCGATAATTTTATCGAAGTTTGGGCTGACCTGGTTTTGTACTGAATGCCGGTCAAAGAGATTGTAAATATTACTTTACCATTACTACGATACCATACCATTGGTTTGTATTAACGATAGACTGATGTTTTAGGTTTAGGGCAAATTTTTCAATTATCTTATTTTACCTTACCTTACTAATAATAATAAACTGCTATTTGGATGTTCGTTAAAGTAAACGCAGAAACAGATTTGCATTAGTCCGGGATTAACTGATAAGCTACTTTTTATCCAAATAATTCCTGACTAATAATAAAATACGAAAGTTTGTGAATATATTTGGATGTTTATTAAAGTAAACGCAGAAACAGCTGGACAGATTTACATTAACTTTCTCCTGGATTATCACATAGGCTACTTTTTATCCCAGTAATTTGCTCCCATAAGAAATAATGCAATATTTTGATTCTTTGAATAAACGGCGCTGGCTTCATAATGGTATCGCTATGAATTTCTACTACAATAGGGAGTTTTGTAGCTGGAACACACGGGCAGAGCTGGTAGCAACACCTGGTTACTAAAAGATTGTCTCGTCCGCGTAGTTGTATTGTTCCAAGGTGTCAGGGTCGGATCTCGTAGCAAAAAAAGTTATATTGGTCTCTACTCAGTATTTACAAGTATATAATAGATTGATAGTCGAATTTTTGTTTTCATCTTAGACCTCTTCTGCAACTTAAAAAATTCCTAAAAGTAAACGCACATCAAACTTAAATGACGATGCAGCCTACGTCCCCGCTTATATATCATATTTTTGTCCATTAGGAGTCGCCTGAAATTAAGTGAAGGTTGGATAATATTCTAAATTAAAGTGAACGTTTAACAACCATTCCGGATTGTTTGTGATTGTAAAGTTAGCTTACTCAGCTCCCTACATCGAAGCAATAAGAGCTGAGTGCAATACCCAGGTAACGTCCGAAGTCTACTTTTATCACCGACTTTTAAGACTTTAACCAGTATTTGTGGTTAATACTAAACTTGGTCGAATAAACTTGGGTTTATGTCTCATAGCTTAGTTGTATGTGCATGTGCACTTAGCTATATGTATATATTAACGGTTGTACATGCAATGGCGGCCTAGCTGATGCTAGGCCCAGAGCAGATGCAAAAAAATGGTCCCCGATTTCAACAATTTTGTAAGTAAGGTTCGTATAAGGTATCTAACGCGAGGTCCCTTGTGTAGCTTGAGGGTCCGAGACATTTCCCAGTTCCTTGTTGGCGAAGTCGTATTTCCTGGGTGATATGACTACCGTTCTGATGTCCCGAGTTCGAGTCACGGATCAGGAACAGTGATATTGGTTTTTTCTTTTTTATATCAGCCAGTAGTCTGGAATTTGTGCCTGATATGGTAATTAACTGACCCTTATCACATCATGAACACATGGCGACATAGGTACTCTGGTAGCACCTCCGCCTACCCTTTTGGGAATAAAAGCGTGTTTGTATTTCTCCATAATAACCTTTCCACAACAGTATTTAAAGTTTAAAATAATTCCTTTGTGTAAAATTGCATTTGTATTCTCGAATTAATAATAACCATTTTACCAAAGCTTCCTGTAAAAGTTTCTAGCGAGAAAATAGATAAGTAAATGCACTATACATTCTTGTTTACCGTTGAAAATGCAGGCAACCAATTAGTGTGATAGCGGATAAGATAGCTCCGCTCGGCGTAAGAGTTTCGCAATAATATGCAAAATGTATTCCCGCCCCGCGATACTATCGGGTCAAAACACCTAACTGTCATACGTGTTCTATTTTCAACTATCTACACTTGGAGCTGCAGTATTATCGAATAACAATATACATGTTTATGCATTAATGATGAATGCGTTGCTGAAAGGAATAAATTGGTAACGATTCTAAATACCTCATAATCAATTTATTAATATGTTAAGAGAAAACGTTGTACTCTTCTTTAGTAAATTATATGCACGAAGGTTAGATTTGGCATGATCAAAGTTCATATGGAGTAGCGCAGAACATATTTTTTATGTATAATATGTGTTAAAAATATTTTAAATTCGAAGATTTATATGGTTAGATTAAATATGGTTTTCTGGTGGTAAGATATATTTTATATCAGCTCGGATAACGACCTCCGTACAAAAGGTATTAAAACCCGCCATAGTGACCCACGTAAGTATGTCGAATTTCGGGATCAGCCTCTGTATATCGGGCTTCAACAGGCCGGCATAATTGTGTCGGCTGCCGAGGGGTAATCATCTATCGTCAGTCGACATTCTATTGGACCTCACTCCACTTACCATCAGTTGCAGTAAGATCACTTTGCGGTGCACGTATAAAAATATATATTAATAAGATGTAATGAGACAAGAAACCTAATCCTAAGTAAGTATTTGCTTTCAAAAATAAACACAAAATAGGTAAGAGGTTCTTATCTTAACGATTTAAATATTTAATCTCATTATAATTAATCCATAAATCGCCTTTCACCAAAATCTTAATTCCAAATTCAAAGCACACGTCCCGTAAATTCTTGTAAATTTAACAAAATTTCCCCAAAATGTCACTTATTTACGTGGTCATAAAGAAGAACCTGATAAGGAGACCACCGGCAACCGATCCGAGGTTGTAAATCGCTAACGGATACAACTCTACTTATTCGTTCAATATTTCACAATGATAGTTGAATACAAAAAGCGATTTGAGAGAAGTGAGTGATAAGTTGTGTGTGGGTCTTAAAGAGTTCAAGATTATAACGACAGTTGAAAAGCTAATTGAATAACGCGACATTTTATTTTCGAAAATTTTAACTAGATTAAAAAACATAGAAAAAGGTGCTGATTTTAAATATGTATTTAACTTGGTGTAGCAAAAAAATGTTAAGTCAATTAGCCTTTCAACCGTCGATATTATTATATACGTAGGCTTACGTTATACTTTAAGTTATATTATTTTAACTATTGTAAGCGTCGTGTTAAGTCTGCTGGAAAACCTAATAAATAATAATATAGAGCGGACATTAGCAAGACTATCTACATTTTCAATAAGACAACTTATTACGAATTAATAATATCTTTTGGAGTATAAGTTTGGTCCTGATGTCCGGCCTATAACTATACGGAATAATGTCTCTAGAGGCCTAAATACTAAGATGTAGTCTGCCTAAAAAGATTTCGTTATTATACACAGGACCCACCATTATCTTAAGACTATTTAAAACCAATTCAACGGGTGCTACATATATGTAACATAATGAATCCCTATTTCCCTTGGTCACGCCATCACGCGTGAACGGCTGGACCGATTTCACAAATATTTTTTTTGTTGGGTTTGTTATTATCAGGCGAAGGTTCTTATGAAAGAAAAAATTCAAAAAATTGCGCAGAAAATTAGAAAATTTAAGAAAACTTAACGACAATATAAATTTTACATAACTGTCAGTGGTTTGAAATAACTGTCAGCGATCAACAGAATGCGCGCGTGCATAAATAGTTAAGACAGGACAACGTCTGTCGGGTCAAATAGTACATAATATTATGAATTTGTTATAGCCTAATATCGGTATGTTATAGGTATTAAAGAAAATCTAATGTAGCGTGTCTTTATTAGAAAAACAGAAGCCAAAACATTTTTATTTAATTTTGTCTGTATATTTGTACACGCTTCAGATAAAAACTACTGCATTGCATTGAATGTAGTTTTTACCGACGTATCGCAAGAAGTTTAACTTAAAATAAAGACTGCACTGTATCCCGGGAAAATATATAGCGAGAGTTTATTCCGGAAAGAAAATTTCACGCGGGCGGAGTCAGAAGCGAATAGCAAATAAAATTCGTTCTAGATGCTATGATACAATTAGACGTAATTTGCAATTAATTGTAACTTTGCTGTAAATCTACCTACATTAATAAAGAATTAGCAATCGTGAATCTAACATAAAATGTTTTAAGAGGTTATGGCGTGGTGGATATTATATTTTATATCCGCCCAAGCGACAACCGTACAAGAGGTGCTAAACTCCGCCATAGTGGCCCCCGTAAGTGTGTCGCGTTCTGGGATCAGCTGTGTATATCTGGTTACAATTGGTCGGCATAATTGTGTCGACTGTCAATGGGGTCAATTATCTCTCGTCAGTCGACAATTTATTGGACTCCAGGTGCAGTAGGATCACTTTGCCATGTATGTTAAAAAAAAATCGACTCTACATTTATGCTTTTAAAAGCATTTTTAGCTTATAAAAAACTATAAAAGCATACTTATACCTATCGTATTATTCTTCCAGTGCAACGAACTGATAAGCGTTAACGCGCTAAAGCTTTGTGAATAGATACCTGTTTAGCCTTCTTCGCATGAAGGAATCTTTTGTGCCATTTTATTGTCTTACGAATAATGTTTTGAAGAAGGCGCGTTAGACAATCATATTGTGAGGCGAAATTCTGTACAGGATAATGGTGTCGCTTAAACTAAATCCGTGGGGATTATTGTCGAAAATAATCGAGTTAATCGTGATGTATTTCGAATGTATATATTTTTATTTAATGCGGTCTTATTTCAGCGGCGTAGCTACCACCGTATCAGCCGTATCAGTGATACGGGGCCTCCGAGCTTTTGGCCCCTCTTGACCCGTACCTATATTAAACTAAGCGGGCGCCCAAAAGTTCGCTTTGCCCTAAAGAGCCCCCAACAAATTTGGATATAGGGGTCCTTTATGGCAAACTGCACTACTCTTATTTTCATATCTTTGTATGACTACTGTCTAGCGTATAGACTTTAGAATAGTATGATTACTTAAAATACAACGTTTTAGTATTTAGTGCCTATTGTTAAGTAATAAATTAATTACCTAATACATATAATCCCTTATACATGTAATTTCACATGAGTGTATGTGGATATTTGTTAAGTTGCTTAATTTTATTTTCTCATACTCAAAGAAGAAATACTTATCATTTCGTGTACCTTCGCTGCTAAGTTGCTTCGCAATAAAGTCTGTGAACCACCGTTCGTGTTTTAATACCGATATTACTAATATTAATCAAACATGTAAACCCTTTTAATCGAATGTGTTAATGTTCGAAATTCCTTCCATTCTTAATACACAAAGCTTATTAAATATCAGCCAGACGGTCATGTCCAGACATACCATTATCTATATATCAATTTCACCGGCGTCATCCTAAGTCAGGTGCAAAAAGGTAAAGGACAAAAGGGGATAATAAGGGAGGGTTTGAAGTGAGGCTGGCGGCGGACACAGAGGAAATGTGCCCTATCATCGTGCGTCAAGTGGCGCCCTCTACACCGAACACTTCGGAGGAGTTCGGAAACTCTTCAGCCGTGCCGCGTTTATACGGATTTTTGAGTTACACACCGGCCAGTTGCGAAGCCACTTGGGCTCGGTGGATTTAATTTTTTTACGCGTTTTAAATTATAGTTAAAATTGTTTTAAATTTACCTGTTTAATTAAGGATAATCAATTACATACTTATTCATAGTAAAAGTAATGTACGATGACCCACAAAATTAACCACAGTAGAAAAGACGAAGCGACTCTGCAGCCGCCAATACATGTCTTTTCAGACTTAAAATCGCAAATCAAATACATCGAACGCAAATAAATTGTTTGCATAATCACATTAAAATAACACCTATGAGGGTAAGTTAAACTCAACCTATTTTGCTTTACCTCTTTGAATATCAACTCCAAATGGTTTTTATGAGGTTAATGAAAGATTTAAAGCTATTGAGCAGTCTCGACGCACGAGAACACAAGGCTCTGGCTGACCTACTCACGTACTATTTGGCTCGCCTGAACCACGCCTAATGAGGTGAAAACGATATATTCCACGCAGCTCCATAAATAACTGTGGAAAGTTCTAGATGTATTGTGAACTGACGTTTTGTGACGTCATAATGTGTTATTCCTGATAATTTGGTACAAAATCAAGAGGGTACGTATTGAATCATATCGTAGCGGCGCCGTCGGGTTGCGCAAGTATAATTTATAATCTTAGCTACTTATAAATAAAGCTCAAGTATAATCATAAAATTTATCAAAAAATAAATGTATTTCAATAAATAATTTCGAAACAAATAAAATAAAATGTCGATCAAATGTATTAAATTGAATTTCGCATAGCAAACACAATCACTCACTCGAATAGGCTTAGACGTAAATAAAAATAAATTATAATTTTCTCTGTGCCTCTTTAAATATTCTATTTACCTAGAGACCTAGGGCTGGATGGAATTTATTTGAATTGATCGTCTTTAATACGTGCTCAAATACGAATACATATATTTCAATATGTTTACATACGTTATCAGAAAACTAGTTCTGGGCCCTTATTCTGTATGATAGTGTAAACGCGTAACGCGGCCGTGTCATGTTATCTTCGAGAAATGTGCGTGGAATGGTATTCTGTAAGCCAAAGTTCTATAGTCCTTAACATGATGCGTTGTGTTACGTGCTTGTTACACACTGTCAAAATAACGTGCGGGATAGAGAATAAGGCCCCTGGTCCCTTAGAATGTCCTAAATACTGCGACTCGTAATTCGATGTCGTTTAAAATGTTTGTGATTGGTCCAGAGACCAATGCGTCAGTCACGTGGTATTCTCTCAACCAAACACAATTAAGCGACACAGAGTCATATCGTGTTTTTTGTCACATTCTAAGCATATTGTATGTTTGATGGAACGGTGACAGTCATTTAATTTTTTGACTAAGTAAAAAATTTTTAAAATCCCTTAAAATTCTTAATATTTTTCTACTCACTCGCGTCAAAAGACATTTCTATCAGACTTTTTAGACTAAAACTACATGCAATAAACGCCAAGTAATAAAACAAAGAAAGTAGCTCTAAGACTATTTCAACACTAATGAGGCGATCCACTTTAACTTTTGTCCCCTAAAAGAGCGGCCGACACAAAAAAAATCACAATTTGTGTCCTACAAAACGTTTTCGCTAATTAACTTGATCAAGACTTTACTTGGCTTTGTTACGGGCTGTGATTTAGCAACGAGAATATCACTAATGAGTATTAACTATCAGATTGGACCCATTGTAGAATAGAATTTTCATTTTTATTTTACTTTTTAGCTTTTCCTTGCGGCTACTGTTTAATTAAACCATTGAGATAAAACGCAGTTTATAATATGTTTACCTGTGTTGTTAGCACTCTGAAATATCATTATAATTCTTTAACAATTATCTAACGGTGAGTAAAAAAATGGACAATATTAGAGGAGGCTCATGTCCAGCAGTGGGCTGTTAAACGCCGATAATGAAAACAATAACCAATAGACAAAAGTATTATAGACAAGTTAACCTACATCTGTTTTTACGATGAGCACCTCTGGACAACTTAAATTCAGAGCTGTTTTCCGAATTCAATTCGCTGTAATCTAGTTATGTCGAAACACCGAAAACAATTTCTGCAATATAAATTCCGAGACTTAAGCATCTGTTTCGTAGAATCTAATAAGGTAAGTACTTTGATTCTGCTGAAAATACTTTAGGATGCCGTTTTAAAATGAATGAAACGACTTTTTACTAAAACTTCGCATGCCTAGGCAAGCAATGAGTCAAAATAAAAAGAACGAAATTGTTGTTCCTTTAAAAAATATGAAAGCGAATGACAGCAAGAATCCTAAACCATAACATAAAATCAATTTGGGGAGATCTAAAAATCTATGACGAAATACGGAAGATGTGGTTGCTTTTCAAAACGCATGGAACCAGATTGTACCTAAAAACTTATGAATACTTGTATTAAAAACCAATTTACAACGCAAACGACGATGTCAAGTTACATTAAACTGAAATAGCACGAGGATTTACTTGTCTGATAAAATAGCATTGAACAAGTCTTTGAAAGCGAGCCAAGCTATCGCGAACAAAGTTTTAATTACCAAAAACTAGGTTTGCGAATAAAACCAAACGTGGTAGGTAACAAATACTTAGAGTATTTTAATGTGTGTAAAAATAGAAGATATGAGAATGACAAATTAATCTGTAAATATCATTTTAATTTTGTATTACAAATTAATTCAAATTTTAAATAACAATGACAATATCTGCCTTATATCAAACTTTTTCATACCGAGCATGGGTCGTCTTTTTATAACGCGGAAGATTAGTTAGATCGTTTTTATAATAATATGAGGTATACCTGTTTAGGTAAATACTTCCAAACTCTTACCATTTTTTTTTCAAGTTTCCTATCTCTTTTAATCCTATTCCTTAAAAATAAATATATCATTGCATTTTCTGACTAATTTAACTACTTTTGTACACAACGATGTCCTTATTCAGATATCTTAAACACCACTAACAATAGAGAACTGCAAACAAACCGCACACACATCTTAGTCATGTGAATTAAACCATTTCATCAATCAACTCAGATCTACGAACGCCATGCGAATATACCGAAAACCGGAGCAAGATCGAAATGGGAATCTTACCGGTTCGCATCCCACAAGGCCCGTTGCAATCCCGCGGATTGTGGACAAATTCAATTTTGCTCCACATCGATAAGAGAAACAATAACCGGTGTACGTATACGACTAGGAAATGCGAAAGAGGGAAGAAATCCTCGGCTTTAATGTTGGGAAATTAAGTTACCTCTACTGTTACAAAACAAGTGACTACGTTAAAACATTTTCGGTAAGTAGGATAGATTGTGGTTGAATTAAAACAAATAAATATCGTAATAAAACTGTAAATTCCATTTAAACATAATCCAACTGTTCATAATAAATTGTAGACTTACTTTAAGATGAAACATTATCCATAATTTAATTATCATCGTAACATTTAAAAATGGTTGAAAAAACAAACGTTTTACTAGACACCGTGGACGGCAGGGCCGGGCTCTTAGTAAGTTTTAATTACTTTAAAGTCTGCGTCCATCCCCGGCGGCGTCAGGGTAAACAGCATTCCGATGTCACAGTGTTTGCTCTCCGAATGACATCTTCACATTTCATTTTAAATTCTAAGTAATTCGTTTTATTTACTTGTCCAATAACATTCCGTTTCAATCCGAGACTTGGATTTTTCATCCAGATAATAGTTTAGCCATTTTATTATTTATTACATTTGCATATTTCGAAATAGAAATTAAAATGCGTGAAACGGAACGTTTTCTTTCATCTTCTAATGGGTATGCCACATTGAATTTTAATACATTCTCCCAATTTAAGTTGAAAGTGTGTTTTGTGGGTACTTTTGTGAATTGAGACATTATTTTTAAAATACTGTACTAATATTGTGGTGTGTAAGGTCAGCTTCGATAGCCGTATATGTAAGGGAATTAAAAATCTTCTCTTTACCCACCACAACAGCTGTCCTTCGATTAGAACGCCGTGATAGCAAAAAGAAGGATATAACCCCATAGATGGAATAGGGCCGCCTACTTACCATTATTCATTTCACCAAAACCGAGACAGCAACTTACAATGACGTGGCCATTGTTATCAAAGATGTAAGTTCGCTGGCCGACACCGCACCTCGTTATTATTAGAAACTAAATTATCAATCGCCATTATTTTCTACGAAGAGGTCCGACGAACTTTCTAAACAATCTGAGAACCGAGATCATATCGGCAATACTTTCAAATTAATTAACTTCATCTATTGGTTTTGCTTGGATTAAGATCTAGGGAAACATTTATAGATGCCTTCGATAAACAAAATGATTAACAAACTTGGCTTTTCAGTTCAGACTTCGGAGAATTCGTTGGATATTTATCGACAGCGTTCGTGAATATTGTAACAAAATGTTCAGTAAATCCTAAAATATTTGACAATGCTTCGTATTAACTAAAGTAGGTAATCACTGATGCATAACACATTACGTTTCTCGAAGCAGGCAACATATTGATCTTACTTCACAAGAATTATACAATAATATTACGATGATAAAAAATGTTGTGTTGCTAACACAAGATTAGAATGCATATAATTTACTCAACGTAAAATATGACTGTTGGTCTACATTTTCTCTAAAAATAAGCATAAGACCGTTAAAACTATTCATAGATTCCAAACTAATTGAGACTTATTCCTAATCCGTCACAACTCAAATCACTCGCCCCTAAATCAAAACCGTCTGTAACCCAAATCTTTTACATCCCGAAATATGTCTGCGGTAAACGGAACGTGTTTTCAACGGTCAATGTGAAGGTTGGCCTAATAAATTAATAAAGCAATTTAACTAAAGTTCAAACTCGCGTTAATTATGTTAAATGTCCCGTGAGTGCATGGTCAGCCGAGTTCTACACAACTTGGCAACGAGTATTTTGTTACCCATTCCAGAGCTGTAGTTAATGACAGGCGAATCTAAGAGCTGTCGCTGCACCTTAGCGCTGCGCTTTATGCAGCTAAAATTATATTCACATTTTAAAGCGGATTTTGGAGACTTTGCAGTATTACGATTGGATATGCTAAAGCAATTAGCAGAAGTTTTAATCGTACTATAATTGTAGCGCTTAAGAGTTAACTGCATTTAATGGTAATTTAGTTTAAAACGAATGTTATTGAAGTATTTCATTGTGTCGTCTTGTTGATTTGAGCAAGAATTTAAATTCCAACAATATTAGTGTTTGCTTTGGTAAAAAAATTAGCTTCGCTTTCACATACTCATATATAATGGAGAACAAACATACCTCCATACTCCGCCTGGCAGTTTATATCTCCACGAGAGGCTATTACTTAGGTATTAGACATTCTAACGTCTTTATCTTCCGCTATAAATATTTTTTCACGGTATGTGTTTCTATAGTTACAGAAGTGGTCTTTAATAGTCGTAACACATGAAATTGTAGTATTACAATTAGCGCTTAATATTTCGATAAATTGATAATTTATAATAAACTGATCCTTAATATCATCCCAATAATAATGATAATTTATTTTTACATCACATAGCTCCCTTATAATAAAAAGATTCTCACGAGAACTACCTCTACGTTGAACTTCGGTAATTTCTCTCGACAACCAAAAACTAAGCACTAAGCTGCTTTATCCTTGTAAGAATTACTTCAAGACTATTCGGTGTTTAGAACCGACGCAAACTAGTTGTGTCGGTGCTCTCACGAAGTTAGTGAAACTTTTAATAGTGTTCATGTCCCTAGAGTGGCCAGAGACGCCACGTCGAACCGCATCAGTGTACGAGTTATTACACAAACACACACTTGTAGAACACTTGTGACGTACGACCAGTTGCTGATATCGTCAGTTCGTGGTTTCATTGCATGTTCTATGAAATCCAAGAAATCTAATAATATTGTTTAACTAGTAGTCACATAATAATAACATCAAATAATAAAGGACTTAATATCAATTACTATGGTCCCGGACAAATGCCAATTAATCAAATAAGTATTATCTACTTTACCAGTGTAATATGTTATTTTAGTTTTACAAGACTTTTAAATCCGTAATCTTAATTGATTTATTTATTGTTGCGATACTTTATGAAATTTACATTATTTATTAAAAGGTCTAGTCTAGATTCTAGATTATTTAGGGATTAGGCATCTTACCCATCCAATCACAGGACATAATAAAGTCATTACCTGCAAAGGATTTATTTCTGTAATATAACTATTGTTACATAAATATTTAGCAGACTGGAAAATCTAATTCAATTTCTGTAGCCATTATAATTTGGAGTTTATTAGATTTTTTGCGATCTCCAGGTTTCATCTTTTACAGATTTATTCTGGGTTTATAATTAATTAAGTGGGAGCCTAACAAAAAACATTCACGTAATGTTGAACATGTCTAGTCCTATAACCACATCCTATTCTGTGTCTATACGCAGAAAATATGACTTACCTATCCTATCAAGCTACATATTAATCTGTATTTAAATATACGTTTAAAATAATCGATATTATAAATGAGCAGAAAACCTATTTCTTAATCATTATTAAAATACCTAGTCTTTCCAAGATAGATAAGCTTAAAAGGGATTAAATGAACCATGTCGGAGTGTTCGGAAAACATCGATACGAAACGAAAGTTTTTTAAAATTGAAACGACTTTTTAATTCCCATACTGCGATATTAATATTTCCAATGACGCGAGAACTCAAAAGAAAATATTAATACACGTTTTCTATTTTATTTCAGTTGTCCGCGAAACTTCCGCACTGCTCTACGTAACGGGGGCACCCATGAGACTTCGTATCCTTAAATTTCCGTTGAACACAAAGAATCCCTGAATATAGGTTCACGAGAGCGGGCGAATGGAAATTTACATCCTAATTTCCCTGGTGGTTTCCACTGAGATACTCTATTCGTCAGCGATATCAAAAATCGAATTCCAAGGCCCGTTCTTTTCTCGTATGAGTAATTCCATAACATTTTTTCGTTTCTCCCATTTCAATTATGAGTTTCTAATAAACAGCGTTGGCCTGGAGTAGGATGGAATTCTTATGATTCTATATATAACATCATGATAATAATATAATATTAGCCCTGTATTATATACTGTCCCACTGCTGGGCACAAGCCTCCTCTACTACTAAGAGGGATTAGGCCTTAGAACACTACTGGCCTAATGCGGTTTGTTAGATCTCACACACCTCAAAATTCCTAAAGAGAATTTGTCAGGTATGGCGATTTCTTCACGATGCTTCCCTTCACCGTTAAAGCAGCAAGTAAGCGATAATTCACAAAGGATACACACATAATTTTAGAAAACTCAGAGATGTGTGCCCTTGGATTTTGAACCTGCGAACATTCGTCTCAGCATGGCAGTCCGTTCCACACCCAACTAGGCTATCACCGCTTCATATAACATCATTAACTCTAAAATATTATGTTAGAGAAGGCTATTACTAGTGCGATACGCCTTAAAGAAATATTGGCATGAAATTATCTGAACTCACTTACAAAAACTCGGCAGTGCAGTATTTATCTTTTCGATAAATCGTACTCTAATAGCATATCAAAATTCTTCGACATATAAAACCTTTGTCGACATTTTTAACTTCACGTAGGAAAATAAATTCGAAAGAGTATATGGGATACACATTTTATGTCTAAATTTTATTGAATGTAGAGGTTTATACCTTTCTAGAAAAATCTACCGCAAATCTCACCACTTGGCCCATGCGAATAGCGTAAAGGTACAATTTTCGACAACTGGCAACCGAACAGTTTGCCGCAGCCTGCAACTACTTGCATCACTATTTCAGTCACTTTTGTGTATTGCCGATACAGACCACTTGCGATGAATATTTAAACCATTGAGCGGATTTATTTTTTATTCAAAAGCATTTTACAGGAAGTAACGGTTCCTGTTATGGAATTTATTGGAATACACGGCGGAAAAATGGTTTTAAATAAAGAACTCCGGCGTCCGCTTCGATTTTTTTCGTTCAGCTTTTGATTTAGTTTCAAGTAAAATGTATCTTTTGTGTTTGATTTTTACATGTAAACTATAAAGCCAAATTTATATCAGTGTACATAACATGCTATTATTAATGGCGTGCCACCTGCTTTTGGAGGGCCGGCCATAACCAACGAGTCAAAAAAAACTGTCCTCGATTAATATTACCTATATATCAAAATGTATATAGGAATGTTGGTTGGTGTAGTTGCCCCAGGAAGATAAGATGCTCCGATCGTTATCTAACGTATATGAAACAAAAAACGACAAATTTGACGCCATATTAGGAGAAGTATGCGCCCCCGCATCGGTATGAGCTCAATGACGTTTTATAAATGACGTTGTTCATTATAAATTTATGTATAACGTTTAAAAAAAACATCTTAGGTGTGTATAGCCAGGCTTTTTCTATATTTCACTATAACGTAAAAAACCCAACAGTCACACACTCCTTCACCTTGATTTTTCAAGATTGTTATACCACCCCTGTAGATCTAGACGAAAGATCCTTCTTCATTATGACAATAGTCTAGTACAATATTAAATCTAACTATTACATTCAAAACTTTTAAACAATAATAACGCCTCCTTTCTCCAACAAATACCGTGGATAATCCAAGTCGCGCAGAGCGCGTGGTTTTAAGATATTAACAACGTAAACGTTAAACGCTCTGAATATCAAAGGCGAACATTAATTAAACATACAAAACGACGCGAGACATCATTTGCGAGTATAAAGCCCGACGTATCAGCAAGTATCAGTATCGTCACTTGTTAAATCCACTAATTGCGAGCGACAGCTAAACTAAAGCGCTATTCTGATTGCCGTCAGGCCTCGCCGCTAGTGGTACTCGAGACGTGGAATTCGTCACCTGTTGAAAATAATTAGGCAAAAAAAATAGTAGTAGTAAAACAAAAATACAGGTGGTGTAGTGCTCGACGGCGTGCTTTCTGTGTTAACCACTCGACGATGAAAACTCGAAAATTTCCCGACGAAAATTCGGTGGGAATTTGCAGCGAACACAAATTCGAACGAGTGTGCTCGCCCGTCTGACTAAATCAGGAGTGGGTAACAGACCTCTTTCGATCGGCGATATACCTACAATCTACATAGGCACACTTTGTTACCGCCTCGACAGTCTGGATATTTTATAAGCTCAGGTACATACCTTAAATATGAGTGCGCTTTTTATTTTAAAAAAATCTGTTAGGTCAGTAACCGCGTTTACGAAATAATTACCTATCTGTAAGTACCTATGTTAAAATATTTTAAATAGGTAGATACTATAATAATGACTATAATTTATAATATGTAGCTACGTGTAACTAAAGCTTTTACCTAATTCTATTACAAAAAGGCATCATTTTGTTCATCTCGTAATATATTATATATCTGTTTATATGGACAGCTAACGCCTGAAATCTAATGAACACATTAAACAATGTAGGTCATTTTACCGTTTTCGTTAGATAAGTATTTCAGTACCTACAGATAAGTAGGTATGAATTATAATCGCTAGATAAATGAACTATAATACTAATCTATATTTAATTGCATGTTTATTAGTTGTAATCATCAATCATCATTGTAATTAATTTGACACAAGAATCTAGATTCCAGATCTTGTAAGTTGGAGGTGTGCATTTGCAATGTGATAGGAAGTCGCAAGAGTACGTTCCATAGACATGGTTTTTTGGCACTCTCATTTTTCTGCACACATTTTAGAAGTCAAACCTAACTCTTACTCTAAATATTAGGTCCACCATGATTTGAATATTTACAAAACAAGCCAATGTAGCTCATTTATAAATAAAGAAATATACAAATAACTAGCATGAATTCAATAATATTATAAACTTTATTACTGAAGAATGAAACGAGACCTTGATGTTAAAACAGCCCTGCAATTTATCATCCTAACTATGGAACGTACGGTGTGTCAACAAATTGACATTTGTTAAATGTAAACATATTGATTAGTTGTATTTTTATCACATTTTATTGATTTTCAAGGAAACAATTTGAACAAAATGGACCAAGAGACCGCGAAAAAACTGCTTGTTGAAGGGGGGACGTTTGTTTTTCTCGGCGTCCCTCAAGAAACCCAATTTGGCATAGATATGCAATGTTGGAATACTGATGAAGATTTTCGTGGAATAAAAATGATTCCGCCGGGTCTGCACTACATACATTATTCTGCTGCTAATAGTGGTACTGGAGATGTTTCTTCAAGGTGAGTCTGCCTAAGAATCAGTACTTTTTCTTTAACTTTAAAAGACAACCTTAAAATTGGTTTCGAAAACATTCCTTTCCATATAACATTGATTAAGATAAATTGTCACGTACATACCAATACATCATCTACAAATTGATTAGTTATTCATCGCATACTTGTGACTGGAAATGTCCTCACGTATTTATTAACTGATCCATTTAGATTATGCAAACAGTGCAGTTGGAAAACAATGATTTCTCCTGCTTTATCATACTTATTTGTTTAATAAAAATACAGGTTTAAATTTTTTCGTGGTCTATATTAATAGTATGCGGGATGGAATATCTGATTAATATTAAATTCTGCAATAATTATGTATCCCATATTTTGACTTCAGAAAAGCTATAGGAATATTTACCTATTCATTTTTTTCAACAATCCCAGATAATATTTTCATCCTTGGTTGTAGTCTTTATGTCCTCATCTCAACTCTTAAACTAATTTAATCCTAAAAATATTACAGATCTGGATTCATGCACTATTTTCATAAAAAAGAATTCCTTGTAAAGATGTGGGACAAGAAAATGGAAGACATAAGCAAAGAAGAGGTCAGTGAGGAAAGTATTCAACGGTTGAAGGACAACATGTTCAACTTGGACAGACATTTGGGTCCTTATCCATATAATATATGGCAGAAATGGAAACTACTCTCATCACAAATCACTGGTTTGATATAAAAATATTATATAGTCCTTTGTAATTTAGTTTTATTACAACTCCTTTTAAAATAGCTTGTAATAATAATCAGCTCATTATCTGTAATCAAAGATTAAACTGTATAGTTATAGACCAAACATCAGAACAAAACTTGTGTTCCAATAGTTGTTACCAATTAGTAATAAGTTGTTGTCTAATTGGAAATGTCCATATGATAAGATGTCACAACATCCTTAGACATTAATATAAAAATAACACATTTTCAAAAAATATGGTAACATTCGCATTGAAAATGCACAAATCACTATATGGAAAAAATATGAAGTATTTTAAATTTGTATTTTGCTATTCGTTTTTAGATTAATTGACCATCGCATAAGCACAATATTTTTGTATGACAATCTTCCCATTGTCCACTCTATATAATCTTATATTTCTTAATCTGTTTCAGCTGAACTAGCTGCCAAACTATCACCAGAAAGTGGCATCATCAGAGCATCAGTGGATCTCATTTCCATGTCAGATGCAGATAGGCCACGGGGAGTTAAATCAGAAGATGTAGTAGAAACCAAAGATAACGAGTCCCCTACAAAAGAACAGTCTAAAGAAGAGCCAAGTGCTGGACAGTCAGCAAAAAGAGCCAGGAGAGTGACACGGGAGGAAAGAGAAGATGCCATGCTGCCAGATTTGAAGCCTGCTCCAGGTAAGAAAAAATTTTTTTTTCTATCATAGTTGTTTCTATAAATAAACCTACAAATATTTATTTTATTATGTAATAGAAAGTATATTTTTAAGATATGGGATTCAATGTAAACTTTCAATACTGAGAGGCTTCTGTAAATTTTTATTATCTTCCTCTTGTCTCTGAACCTATAATCTCTTAATGATTTCCCCTCCAAAAGAGAAAAGACAGAACAAATTAATTGCCATGGAAATCTAATCAGGGTTAGTACTTATTTCTCTCACTATATATGAAAAAAAAAATATTTTTCAGGCATGTCTATGAGATTTACAGAAATACCACGCGACAAATACCCACCAGGATCGACACCAGAAGAAATCACTAAACACTATTTAGACCAATCATATACATTGGAATTTATGATTGCACAACATGATGAGTGAGTTTTCATTTATAAATAATTTGTATTCAGGAATGATGACTTGCATTTTTATATCCAAATATCCAATAAATCGAAATATCATCTTAACATTAAACAAACACTGCCTTGGTAGCATACTTGTATTGCATACAAGGTGCATTCACTGCTCTGAGGTCCGGGGTTCGAATCTCAGGTTAAGGCGAATTATCAGCTCGGAGTTTGGAATTCGTGCCAATATGGCAATGGGCTCGCCCCATATCACATCATGGGATGGAACATACTTGGCGAATACTGGGTACCCTGGTTGTTCCTCTACCTACCCCTTTTGGGATAAAAGCGTAATGTGTGCGTTTTTTTTAGATTAAACAATGATTAAGATAGGGAAACTAGATTACTAAAACATTTGCGAAATACTAATGTGGGGACCAGGACAGCAATGTATAATCACATTTTATTTTTATACTAGTTTACTTTTTGTAATTTAGCTATCAGGTACAATCGGACAAGTTGGTGCTAGTACACTTCCAAACACATTTTGCTTGACCGGTCTAATGTCCCGAGATATTTAGACACGCCCCTGTCTCATATTTCACCAATTACGACAGTTTTGGAGATGTGCGAAAGGAACAGCAGATAACTATTATTGTTTACTTTAGTTGTATTTTACTGGTTGACGACGCGCACGCAACTATTGAGTACCAGTAGTATTTTGCTCACAATTATTTTTTCGTTTACGGACACCGATATCTTGCCACTACGTAGACTTATGTTCGTTTACTGGACTCTTAATTACTTAGTCGCCGACCCGTCATGTGACTACTGCACCATGGATTATATATTCCGGGAATTAAATATTACAGTAAGTAAATCAGTCATACTATACTATATAATATTTTAATATTAATTTTAACTAGTGGACGTTAATATGCGAGGGAAAAATATCGTCAGCACAGAGAACTAATAATTAAAATTTTGCAGTTTTAAGAAAAATCGCGGTTTATGGCTTTTTTAATTATTGGTCATCATAATTAATTATATTTAAAGCCAACATAGACCACCTTTTTAAGCTCTTTTAAATATAATTATAATATTATTGAGTTTTGATGAATACTTATTCCTTTAATTGTGTAAAACAGACTTCAATATGCTACTTATTATATTTTATATTAATCCTTAAGTTATCCTATCTATCGTAGGGTCAAATATGATTAGTCATTGGTGTGTTTTTTGCCAAAAATTAACATAGTGCTATTAATCATACTTGTAGTAATCTATGTAGTATGTTATTTAAGTTGCTTTACGTATAATCAAATGTCAAAATATTGAAAAGAATTATAATTGGAAAACTAAAAAGTACTCAATGCAAAAATAAACTACTTCGACGGGTATACTCACTATAGTTATAGGTGTTACCTATCTTTTCTTGATCTCAGTTAAAAATTCTGAGTTTTCGATATTGAAACAGCAGTAGCATTAAGCGTAACTTTTACCGTCGACTTTTAATAGTAAACTCTAATTTAATGTTGGGAATATATTAAGACAGGCCGGTAAGCCTTTTAGTCCAGTCAATAAGCTCAAAAAGGTGTCAATTTATGTATTATAAAGATCCAAAAATATGAGTGATAGCTCATTCGATTTGGATAACATGACGTCTAGAAAAATAATCTTTAGTGTTCATTGGCACTTAAAAATACAATTGTTATTAAGAGGATAAAGAGGTTCTTCGATAACTTAAAAATATTAATATGTAAGAAATAAGGAGGAAATTTCCAATTTAAAGAAGTCACGACGCCCGAAATTCTATCTCCTTTATTAATATTTTTATTTAATGCCAAAAATATAGACGAGTATAAATAATTTATTGATAGGCGATAATTTGTTTTTATTACAGTAATATTGCATAGCCAACATTTTTAATGCTGCACATGTGCAGTATAAAAAGTGTAAAGATTTCACATAAAAAGGGTCTTTGTTAGAGGACGACATTTTTTATGTTTTTGTTAACCCTGGTTCCACGTCGACGCCTTTATCGGAAAGCGGCGTCCATTGTTTATTGAATTTAGACGAGTTTAAAGATTTTAAGAAGTGGTATTATGATTTCTTACTAGAGTAATTAACTATGTCGGCGCGTTTGTAAGATCCGCTTATAGACGTTTAAGTTCCACCCAGTTTAACCCAGAGGTTTCTGTTATTATTGTTTCTTTTACAACTACATAATATGTAGCACTGAATTAAAGTAGAATTACAATCCGATTTAATGCAAATTTGGGATTTTTATCTCAATAAAATGTGTGCAATTATGGAAAACAGAGCTAATTTTTTTTTTACTTAATTTGGATTATTTCGTACTTGACCCACGTATTTTGTGTCGGCCGCACTGGCGTTCTGCTCCCATATAAATTTTATTATTTTGGCACTGTAGTCATTACGTTAAAATATTATTAGAATAATAGATTTTAGTAATTAATATATAATTTAATTGTATTACAGAGAACCACTGTCCCTCGATGGATACACTAGGATACGGATGAGAGCTCCATCGCTAACCTATCCAGAGCGCACACTCTACTCAACCTGCCTGCTGAGCGTATCAAACTTGTAATGAATACAATTAAATCATATCACTGAAGTAACAAAAAATGTGTTTTATTTACATGGACTTTCTACGAAATTTCATTTTACATGTGTATCTCATTATTTTGTTGGTATAGCAAATATATTATCTACTATATTCGATTTTAACTTTTGATAATTATATATCGTAGCGATATGTGCGTGAGCCTCATCGACTGGTTCACAAAACGAGCCTATTAAAATAAATCATTTTATTTGAAAGATTTGATTGTGAGATTTTAAAAAAATTATTTACTTTAAATATTACACTTAAAATGACATCTTTGCAAATATAAACGTTATTACATTTGGAAGGCATCCCGAAAATAAGTTAAGTAATCAAAAATCTTGTTTAGTTATCTCTGAAAATAATTACTGCGAATAACATTTTTTTCAAATTTTCTTATTTTTTAAATTTTTCCCTTTATATCCGCAAATGATAATAATAACACTTACTTATGTAAAAAAAAACAGGTAGTTATATCTTTTGACGAATCGTGAAATTATTTGTATGAATTACTCAGCCATGACTTTTCTTTCTTATTTTTCTTATCAATGAAGGGTCTAAACTTATTATTGTAATGACTCCAAGTTACAAATTTTTGGCACATTATTATTCAATAAGTTTGAGGTTGGTTGGAATTTATTCGAAACAAAAACCAGCGCCCATACAAAAACGGACATGTCCTTTAAAAAGTAAATAAAATGTTCAAAAAGCATAAAAAAATTGAGAAAAAAATATAATAATTTCTAATAATGAAACGAATAACAATAATTTATGATTATGTGAATGATTGAACAAATGAAATAAACTGAACTGTTTAAGTAATTTTTATAATTCAAAATTCAATCATAATATGCAGCTATTAAATCGGTAAAAAATCAATAACTGTAAGTTTATTATAGACTTTTGGGTTTTAACTGAGCGAAAACTAAATAATTGGCTAAAGAAAGTAACTAAAATTTACAAACTGGACATGTGCAGCAATAAAATGTTAGCCTTGCAAATATTACTGTAATAAGAATTCAAATCAACGCCTACACTTATAATCTTTAAATGCCTCTAAATTCAATAGCATAACAATAGACTCAGTTTAACGATAAATGCGTCCACGTAAGACCGGTGTCAATACAAACATTGATAAAAATGCGCTCTTTAACAAACCATTTTTATGTGATATATTTATTCTTTTCAAACAACATCTGCAGCAATAAAAATGTTGGCCTTTCAATATTACTTTAATAAAAGCATATTACCGCCTACACATAAAATCTTTAAACTCGCCTCAAATTCAATAAATAATAATCGCTGCATACCGATAAGTAGTCCAATTAACTACTTCAAAAAGGTGTTAAATAGTTCAAATTAGGATGAAAAAAAGGTATTTCGTTATTAACTCAAAAACTATTCATATTTAAGATAAAAAAAGATCATTAAGAGGAAATAAAAAACAATATCTCCAAGAAGCTAATAATTTTAGGTCAATTATTTTAACTTTAATGTTAATACATATTTGTAAATACAGAGATTGGAATAAAATGTTACCGTCTAAGTTTTTGAAATTAAATAAAATAACAATTCAAATAATGAAATCTATTATACTATGATTTATTATTATAATATGAATTATTGAACGAATTGAATAAACTGAACAGTTTAAATTTTTACGATTCAAAATTCAATCATAATATTATGCAGCCATTGAATAAATTAATTATAGACTATGGGTTTAAAGAGACCGAAAACTAAAAAAAACGGCTTAAAAAAGTAGCTAATCATAATTTACTTACAAAATATAGTTGTGACAGATATGGCGGAAATTGCTTTAAAATGATTATTTTTGAATACAACATAAAGTTTGGTTTGTTAAAAGTTAAAAAGAAGGTAATCAGGCACATAATATGATATAAAATAATTAACGTAATGTCGTTTCTCATTTATTAAAAATAATGCCAAAAAATTCAACAATAAAAACACTGTAAATCGCGATTGTCTCCAAACTATAAATTTTTTGTTATTACGTTCTTTACGCCGACGATATGCATCTTACAAGTATAGGAATTATCGTCATAGCATAGACGTGCGCGCATCAATTTTAATTTCGTTTTCTATTATACACTCAGCAGCGGTTCAGTGGTGTTACGTAACGTCATTGCAAGTAGCCAGCAGGCCAACGACTAATATCGATCTATGCAATTGATCCCAAGCCCCGCCTCCCAAACGTAGTAAAACAAATTTGCCAAGTTATTTTGACCCTTAGGGTGGTCGACCGCCAACTTTGCTGATTGTATGTAAACCTAATCTTATAAAATTTTCTTGCAGACCTCTACACATCATAGGCGAGTTACAGTTTGCATATTTATGTTTTCTTATTGGACATTCCTTAGAGGCATTTGAGCACTGGAAGAATTTGGTCATCCTAATTTGCTCATGTGATGACGCCATTCACAAATACCGGAGCGTGTTCTTCCATTTCATAAGAACCATTGAAATACAAATAGAAGAGATGCCGGAAGGCTTTCTAGCTGACATTGTCATGAATAAGAATTTGGTGTACAAAAAACTAAGAGAATTCTTCAGGACAGCTTATGTGAGCAAAGTTGATGGACGCTTGCTGACAATGATTGAGCGGTTTAAGGAAAACCTTACTGAGAAGCTGCAGTGGGATTTCACAGGTCTTGATACTGATGATGATGATGAAAGGCCTGTGGTAGTAAAACTGGATGAGGCTGAGTAAATTAGATAAATTAACGAAACGAGTTGTTTACTTGTAAAAAAAGATCGGGCTTTGTTATTCATAATACCAAACTGTATTATGAATAACAAAGCCCGATGTAGAAGTGGCTAAGGGTCCATATTACCCACTTCTTGCAAGCTTCCCTTTCATGTTTTATGTTAAATCTAAATATCATTAGAACGATTTGCAGACCACAGTTATGTGATCACATATTAGTACCTTTAGTATGTTATATCGGATTCCCTTTCGAAAAATTTCACCCCTCACCACTGCTAGGCAAGTATGTAGCACAGCGAAATCTATGGATTCCATTTTATATGAAAAGCTACGGCTATGTAAAATACACTAGGATGATTGCACTCAATTTATGATCCATATCCTTCGTTTTTCATATAAAATTAACCCCCTTATTCATAGACATTTTTTATCTAAGGACAGAGTAAAGCTGTAAGAACAAGTCTGTTCTTCACTGCTGACGGTATATTGAGGTACAACAATATTAGCCAATCACAACAGCCCTAAGGATGGATACGTATTGCGAAGGCTGCCATGCCGTCAGCACTCAGCACTAAAGAACATACTTGTTATCACAGCTTAACGTCTATGAATAAGGGGGGTAAGTGTCTACATGCCCTTTAATATGCTGTGAACGTGGCGAATATGGGCCTTTGTCCTTTATAAATAAAATTACTAGTAAACATCTCGTTTTATTAATTACTCTAGTGTAATTTAGATTTCATTTAACTTGGAATGTATTATGTGTCATTTGTCCAAGGTAGATGGTCATAATTGTAGTTGTGTACTGTGTACATCCATATACATCAATTTTAACATACATTAATATGCAGATGTGATTTGCACCGCCCGCCGTCAATAATGAAAACATTTTCTATGCTTTGGTTTTTGGAAATCAAACTTTTTCCTTTCAATTTCAATGTAAAAATGTATACATGTATAATTAATTTACTTTATTATACCTTCATACACATGCTATACTATGAGGCTTTGAAAGCAGTAAATGTTCAATGTCATTTTTTTTTGAATAATATGCAACTGACAATTTTATAATGGGAAAATCAGCAAAAAAATGTCTTGTATTGCGATTTTATATTTTTATTCAGTACTTTTTATACTAAATTTCCTCTCTGGCTAAAAATGTACTGCACAATACATACTCAGGGAGGTTAAAAAAAATATAATTTTATATACATCTTTTATATAACTATTGTAAGCAAAAAGGGATTTGGGTGGATGATGGACTGGTTGCAAAATATTAATTTAATTGAAAAATACAATCGGAAGTATTTTGTCCATAAACAGTTATATAGGAGTGCCTTCAATTTACGAAAACATCAGTGGGATTTAAAAAAATGTATATTCGTTCATAAGGTCCAATTGTGTATGTATTTTTGTGTTTCATATTTCTAAGTATCAAATAGAATTTGCAAGGTGAAAGGAAATTAAACTCAGGATTGACTTCAAGATGTTATTTAAACCTCAATTTTCATTACAATGTATGTTTAGGACCTTAATTACTATTCAAGTTTTTCTGTAAGTATATCAATGATAACTTCACTTCTCAAAATGTCCAGTATGCCCTATATTGTAAAAGAAATATTTGTGGAATTGACCTCTGTGTGACCTTGTTGATTGCGTTAGCGTACTCTATTGTAGATATTTTAAATATTTCTCTGTTTTATAAAGGTTTTTGGTGTTAAGTAATTTTATTGGATGATTTATCTTGAAGTCAATAAATGGTACCTGTAAAATGTTGTTTTATTTTGTGAAATTATCGGCTCCATAAGCCAGTATATAAGATTAATTTGTCAGCCTAAAAGGCAAGTAGTGGTCAAAAATAAAACTATACATAATTTTAATTCGATTTGTCATATAATTATACAAATCAATATTATAATATTTAGCTTAAAAATAGCTATTTATTTCTTCTTCTTGAATTGTTTCTTCACTGGAATCGGTTTATTTTGCTTCTCAAACTTCGGCTTTTTCTGTGACACAGGTGCTTCTGCAAATACAATGTTACATCATATATATACATACACTTGCTTACACCTTTATCAACAAACTGGTCAACTAATACACCTACATATTACAGATCTTATATATGGTCCCTAGACATTAGAGAAGGCAAGACTATCAATATATTCTAATACCATGCAACTGGAGATGTGTATTAAAACAAACCTGGGAATCTAAACCAGATCCTCATTAATCTTAGCCCACATAAACCTCTATTAATGGCTAGATTGTATGACTCATTATAATAATAGGAATTATATAAAATATTGCATTATAATTGTCATAAATACTCACTCTGTGGTGCTTTCCTCTTAACTTGCGCGTTTTTACTAACTTGTTCCTGTTTTTTCATTGTTTTAGGTGCAGCTACTAGTGGCACCTTTTGTTTAGGCTTCACAGGGGGATAATCCACAACACTAGAAATAATAAAACATTAAATACATTAACTGAAAATTTGTATTCCTTCAGTTGTTCTCTTGTTTCAGTTTTGTGTTTGATATGTATTACACTACAACCAAGTATACCTGAACAATTTGTAATCAAAACTCTACCTATTGTTAAATTCATTTTTGTCTTGTTTCTGAACAATTTAATAATACAAACCTTTCTTCTTCCCCACTTTCAGAATCTTCAACTTCGTCATCATTGTCTTCATCGTCATCAACATCCTCATCACCTGACTCATCATCAGATTCTTCACTCTCATCTGAACCTAAATCAGACTCATTGCTCAACATTTTTTCATATTCATCAGAGTCAAAATCTGCTGAACTGTCACTATCATCATCAGATTCCTGGACCTTAATGAAATTTTCTACACTTTTAACTCCAGCCTGGTCCAATTTCTTCTGTTTTTGTTCCTGTTCTTTTTTAATTTCCCTTACTTCTGATTTATCTTTTTTTGCTTTAGATTCATTTTTATTAGCTTTAGGTGCATTTTTATTAACTTTAGGTGCATTTATACTAGGTTTAGGGTTATTTTTATTAGCATTAGGCTCACTATTTTTAGCTTTAGGTTCATTTTTGGGTTTTACATCCTTTTCGGCTTTAACAGGTTCTGTTTTCTTTACTTGCTTTGTTTCTTCTACAGGTTTTTTATCACCATTGTTTTCTTTCCCCTTCTTCTTTTCTTTCTTTGTTGGTTTCACATCTGTTTCTTCTTTTACTGTGTTTTCATTTTCTTCTGTTTCTTGTTTTATTTTAATCAATTCCAATGGTATATCAACAGGCATAAAATCATAATTAATACCAAATTCAGATAATTTCTTTTTTGTTTTCTCTAAGCTAAAAGAATAATGTTTCATATATTAGTATTAAGATTAAAGAAGTATAAAATGAGTAGATTTTACAATTTCCACTTACTTAGAAAGCATTTTTCTTGCCTTCTTCAGCTCCTCACTATCACTTTTGACTGCATTAAACGACTGGAAAAAATAGTCACAAACGTATTTTACAACTATTGAAAAAAAACAGCAATATACATAGTAACAATGGGCAATAAATACAGGATAATAAATTGTCAGTCACAAAATTTATATAAACTGTTTGAGAACCTTTGTAACACATCAACCAACTTCTTTATAGTACCTTTTTTTGTTTAGTTCTTTCCACTGCAGCTGGGTGGTATACATCATTCCAATTTTTCCTTAGAGCAAAACGTCTTATTTTTTCTGGAGGGATGTAAGCAGCTGTAACCATAAAAAAACAATATTTACTATATATATAAAAATTTTCTATTTTGTAGTTTTCAAAAACTATTTTATTGCATTGAATCCATTAATAAAATCTATTCAAAGGAATACTAAAAATGTATTTTAATCATTTTTATGTAACATGTATGTTGGATAGTGAATAAAACTTAAAGTAGCTAAAATAATGTTAATGATTAAGTGCCTATAACTACCCCAATATTGGATGAATCATGCATACATTGAACAAATTTGTCTTATTTAAAAATTCTACAGAATCTCACCCTTTATCAACCTTTTCCCCATTAGATAGTTGTTCATGGTCTCTGCAACAATCTGAGCCACGGCTGGCTCTCTGAATTCAACAAAAGCAAATCCTTTGGACCTTCCTGTACGTCTTGATCTAATCACTCTTGCGTTTGTCACTCCTCCAAATTGCTTGAAATACTCAGTCATTTGGTGCTGGAATGGAAATTAATTTATTAAAAAAAAAATGTCTAAACTGAAACATAAATATATATTATGACAAAGAGGGCCTATAAGGCGAATGTGGATGGAAGAGCTGGTAGGGGTCGACGGGATCGAACCTTGGAATGTCAGATATCTGATATTCTCAGTAAAGGCCAGGTCAAAAGTACCCGGAACACGCGAGAATGCATGAAAAGATTAATGAAAGTGGAGGAAGCGCGAGAAGTATGCCAGAATCGTGCAAAGTGGCAGTCTATAGTTCTCTACCTATCCCTATGGGATAGAGACGTATTACTATATATGTATGTATGATTCTAAAAAAAATAAAAACTGAACTTAAGGCGATACCTCAAGGTCCATTTTCATACATTTTGTTTCGGCTTTAATCTGGGTAACTAAACAAGTATTGGCAAGTAAAGAATTTAAATTCACGTCTAGTTAGTGATTAGTTCTCGCAGTTGAAAGAAAAATGTAAAAATAATTAATAATCATGGATATTGCGGCCTTTAAAATTTCGTCATATTAAAACAAAATGTATGAAAATGGACCTTGAGGTATCGCCTTAAGTGAAAAACACGGCAGCGACATTGTTTAAACAAAAACTAACCTCATAAAATCCATGTGGAATATGCGACAAATAAACTAAACCCCTCTCCGGCTTAACCCTTTTTGGCCTTTTCTTCTTTTCTTCAAGAGGCTTTTCCACCACTTCTTTCTCATTTTTCTGTAAATATAAATTATAACCTATAAAATGTGTCCCAAGTCCCGGTAGAAGCAAGAAACATAATATGAAGAATGTTTTATACCTTGATTAATTTCTTCAGAGATTTAATGGATTTAAGAAACTTTCTTTTTTTGGTGGAATCTAAAGCAACGTTGTTTTCCATTTTGTATTTGTTTTAAACTTTGATTATCAACAAAACACACGTTAAAACAAGGTGTTTCAGGCTGCGCCTGCCAATTAATTTTGTCAATTTCTGTCAACCTATGATTTCTTAATTTTCCCAATATATTCAGAAGGCAAAAGCATTTTAGCCCATTCAGCCTTATTATTCGTAGTAAACCAATGAAAATATAACCACTAAGTTAGTGTTAACTTTTAGGTCCACTACTCAGAGTCCACTAGGCAGGAACAACACCTCCAGCAACAATACTGTCCGTAGCATTTATAGTAGTAGTCTGTGATACAGACCTAAGTTGTAGTCGACTCTGAGACTCGACTTTAGCAAAGCCATTTAAGCATAGCATAAATGAGGAGAGAGTGCAATTTACCTCGCGTCCGTCAATTAGATTACTGGAGTTTAAAAGTCAAACGACTCTAACTAAATCTTGGAAAATACCTATATTATATTGTAAATTTCAAGCATAATAGTCGATTTTCAATTGTCATTTGTTGAATTAGTTGCGTTGACACATGACAATTGACACAAATGACTTTTCACTTTGTGTCCAGTGGTACTTACATTGCGGCGTTCTAACGATTTATTTTTATTGGATTTTGACTGAGTTGTTCAATGAATATGATTGATTTAAAAAAGGAATAAGGGTGTATAAACAAAATGTTCAATTAATGATAAATCGTTTAGCATAAAACATCAAAATGTCGATGATAACTGGCACATTGAATCAGTACATTAAGTTTGTGGAACGCGTGTTTAGAACTGCCCAAGGAAATGTTCTATCAAGACTTCTATCACTGAGAGACGAACATGTTGTGAATAGAAATCTCAGAACCGGCGACATCGCTACTCTTGTGGAAGGCAACTGCGTCGCCCCGCTTGACGAAATTATGATCGCACATTTATTGTGTGTCAGAGTGAGTACTTAATTTAAAACAATTATTTGGGTGAACCTATTATTTTTTTATTTATTAAGGACCTCCAACGAAGGATACACGAAATATAAAAAAATAATGGTGTAGTATGTTCACAATTAACTTTCTTTTATATTATGAAACAAACTAAGCTTATTTGGTGATAAGCTAACCATAGCCAACTACTGTTGATATCGCAAAACTTGGTAATTCAACAATGAATTATTCATTAAAATAAATATTTTTTGGATTTCAGGCACTGTACTCACAAGATTACATAGATGCTTATAATCATCAGAGTGCTTGTGTGGCGGCAGTTGTGAGGTTACTGCAGGTGCAAAAAGAAGAAAACTGGAGTCTCCCTCTCATGTATACTGTTTGTTTAGACCTCAGACTTGTTGCACAGAAAGCAGAAGCTTGTAGTCGTAAGTATTTCTCCGTTAAATTCAATGTTTATTTTAAATATTCAGTGCGGCAATTAGTTCAATACACAGGCTAGCTAAACAAAATAAGTGTCAGTTTTTAATTTATATGTTAGTGTCTGTGTTCCAAATTATTCACAGTACTGATAAACTGAACAGCGACAGCATGTAAAAGGTTTAAGGTTGATGGTTCTATTAATATACAGTTTATTTTTTATGAATTTATTTGATTTTTTCAAAAGCCAATGGTTTCAATATTGCAATATTTTTTTTATAACATTAGTTCACAGTGCTTTTCATAATTAATACACAGAAAAATGTACGACAGATATTATAATAATGAACTGCAATTAACAAAATTGATTTACTTATTTCAGCACAAAGCAATGGCAAGATTTTGGAGAAGGCAGCAGAAAGTCTACTGGCTTGTTTCCGAGTATGTGCTGCCGATAACAGATCTTCAGATGTAGACACCAAGAAATTGGGGATGTTGAACCTTGTAAATCAACTCCTTAAAGTCTATTTTAGAATAAATAAACTACACTTATGCAAACCGCTTATAAGGGCAATAGATTCATCACCATTTAAAGATCAATTTCCCTTAGCTCAACAGATTACATACAGATATTTTGTTGGACGGAAAGCGATGTTTGATTCAGACTATAGATCTGCAGATGAATACTTGTCCTTTGCATTCCAAAACTGCCACAGGGAAAGTAATAAGAATAAGCGGTTAATTCTGACATATTTAGTGCCAGTAAAGATGTTGTTAGGCTACATGCCAGCAAAGCATTTACTAGAAAAGTATGACCTGCTTCAATTCTGGGAACTTGTGTCTGCCGTCAAGAAAGGTGATTTACGTGGGATCGATAGAGTCATGGAAGAACACGAGAGCTTCTTTATAAGAGCTGGTATATACTTAATTGTGGAAAAATTAAAGATAACAGCATACAGAAATCTGTTTAGGAAAGTGTATCTGGCTGAAAATACGCATCAAATTGATATAGCAAGTTTTCAAGCTGCATTAAAGATTATGGGCCAAGATGATGTGGATGCAGATGAGACGCAGTGCATAGTGGCTAATCTGATTTACGATGGTAAAATCAAAGGGTACATTTCATATCAGCACAAAAAGGTGGTTGTGAGTAAACAGAATGCATTTCCACCATTGTCTAGTTTGTACTAAATGTATTATGTATGTAAGTAGTAGAAATAAATATTTTTAATACCATGTTTTTTCGAGGTTCTTATTTTTTAGGAATATTGTATTGATTTAAATGTATGGCTACTATTCATAAATGCAGGGAATAGTTTTAAAATGAAACACTAATGACATTAAAACATTTTTTATTAAATCCACAATATATTTCAAAGAATAATATAAATATAATAAATTTTGCTGATCACTAACATAGCATCATTTCCAACAATGCTGAATATAATGTTTTCAAGTCTTACAGATAAAAACATTTTGTGATTCTAATAGAAAGACATCATTCTAATCTATTCATTTATACAATATCTTATAATACATGGGATACTAGGATTCTTTGGTATGTTTATGAAAGGTCAAAATTACTTATAAAACATGCAGTTGTGTGGTGTTATAAATTATGTAAAATTAATTATATTATACAGGTGAATAAATAAAAAAATCATCAGTAGTTTTCTTATAGTGGTTTTAGTTTTGTTTTGAAGATATGTTACTCTTTCTGATATGCATTAATGTATTATGGTATCCGTATGTTATATACATGCTTTATTTATGTGTTGTAAATTACTCAGTGTTGCCATTTTTAAATAATTTTTATTCAGGGAAGACAATGTTACCATCACGCAACTGCATGTTTATACGGAAATTGGTAGAAAAATATGAAGAAATATTTGACTAGCTAATTATATGTTAGGTATATTTTAATATATCTTACTTTTAGTACTTACATATTATTCTATTCTTGGATAACAAAAGCTAAGCGATAATTAAAATGTATCTCCAAGCTACTAAAATCAGATATTTTCATAACATATAAATATTTGGATAACATTGGGTAATTAGAATAAATATAATGTATTTACATATGGGGATAAAGATGATTTTCGGATAACAGGTACTTATTACTACTATAACATTAAAAGCCTACATGTGGGTTGCAGCCGAACTAGCAAAGGTCGATTAAAGTAAAGCTACTACAAGGTAAATAAATGTATACACTTAACCCATTGATTTGAATATTTAGAGTTATGTTACGGCCTTATTCATGTCCCCTTATTCTCTGTGACAGTGACTTTAAACCCGTGTTATGTTAACTTCATGTAATTACCGTGGGATGGTATTCTTTATTCCAATTTGTTGTCTTTAACACGACGTGGTGCGTTAAGTGCTTGTTACGCATAACGTGGGGCATAGAGAATAAGGACCCTGATTCTAAGACTGTTGATTTTCTTTAAACTAAGAATTAGATGTTTTTGTGTATTGATTTAGCCATTAGTCGTACATGTTGAAATGTTAAATTATATGGTAAGTAGAGTAGGTTATTTGTGTAATTTAGTATTTTTTGTGTTGGCAATTAAAATATTGTAACCATAGACCAAAGTTAGGTAATGATCGGTGACGTCATGGAGGATGATTACAGTAGATGCTACGAGTGTATATTAAGATACATCGAATTTAGTACTTTTTAATAAATTAAATCTCGATTAACGTATATTAATATTCTTCATTTAAACACCTAATAACAACGCAGATACGGCATGTTTGAGCATATCTTAAATATAGAGAAAATATTTTATTTTTGTACGATAATAATTGCTTTTCATAAACCACAAGGCGCGGTGGATAAGGTTTTCTTTAAGTTGGCAATAATTTTTGGCGTCGCGCTAATTGTGCATAGAGCCTACGTAAATAAAAACAATTTTGCTGAAAACGACAGAAATATAAATGATAGTAATATGTCGTATCTACGAAGTTATATCAATAGATGGGTCGGTTTAGTTTCTCTCGGGGAAGGAGAGTTTGTGCAGAGGTCCCTTGAGGAGTTCGTCCTTGTAGGCGGCGAGGATGGCGCGCGACATGCTCGGCTCCGACGCGCTCGCCTCCAGGAACTGACGCATTAGCCTGCGGGACAAAACAAATCTTATAATTATTGCCTTAAATATTGCCTATAATATACTTCAATTTTCTTAAAAATTTAATCAATGAAGTCTGATTTGGTCTAATTTTTACTATTCGTTTTCAGATTAAAGCCTCGTACTATTTGTTTAGCAGCAGTTTCAAACATTTTTCAATTTTAAATATAGCTTTGTTGGATATGAAAATATCGTGTTCAACCAAGTAGTTTTTTACCAATAATGAGTCTTATTGGAAATTTCATGAATATAAATTTAGTTTAAAATTTTATACCGAGACAAAAGTCTCGCTATTTTTTACGGGAAAAATGTAGCCTGTTTCCCTTCCAAGTATCTCAAACTATCGCCGGTACCAAATTTCATTAAAATCTATTTGGTAGATAGTTTTTAAGTTTATTACGTCCAGACAGACTAGACGCTGCGAGGGGCTTCGTTTTAAAATATGTAAGGATCTTTAATTTTACATATTAAAATAATTTAAATATACCTGTTAGCGGGGTTGCCGCCGACGGTCTCGTGAGCCTGTAGGAGTTCAGGGTGGTCGCCAATTGTGTCGGTTAAAGCCGCAATCATAACATCTGAAACATAAGAGTAAGTAATTCCAGTATATACATACATAATATATGTATACTAATATAAAGCTGAAGAGTTTCCCTGAAACGCAATAATCTTAAAAAAAACTACTAAACTGATTTAGATTTTTTTTACTAATAAGATACATTCCTCCTGAGTGTTATGGCTTATTTTTAACCCAGGGAAATATTTATTCCGGAAAACTTTCATGTCGGCGGAGTCCAAATCAAAGCTAGTATAATATATACATATGTATCATGTTACTGCTAGGAACGAGCTTATGCCACTGGGAAGGTTATTTATTAGTTCACCACGCTAGCCTAATACGGGTTGGCAGAAACATAATCTTATTCTGTTTCATAAAAATAAAGAAAATTCGTAAACATTTCGTACATAAATCCGCAAGAAAATTACTTTGTCTATTTTTGAAGTTTGTTGAAAGAGTCAGTTCACATGAAGCCACTAACCTAGCACTTTCTTTTCAATGGTGCGCGAGAGTTGTCCCCTCTCAGCCTCCAGTTCCAAGAAGGCCATGAACCGCTGCGTGGCGGCGCGCGCCGACGCCGGGTCGCGCGACAGCGACTGGGAAAACATCATCTGCAACGCAAACATCGGGAAACTGCATTTTAACGTGTACATGTGTTGAAGTGTTTGGCAAACAGTTTAATAATGTTTGTGACTTGCGATGGAAGTGCTTTTTAATGCCTTAGGTATTTTTTATAAGGCAAAGTGACCCCAGTGCTGATGGTTAGTGGAGTGGGGTCTAATAGAATGTCGACTGACGAGAGATGATTATCCCTCGACAGTCGACATTATTATGCTGGTCTGGTGGAACCGTATATACACTGCTAGTTCCGGAACGCAACATACTTACGTGGACCACTATGGGTTTTAACACCTTGTGTACGGTGTTCGCTATCTGGGCGGATATAAAATATATCCTTCCACCAGCAAAAGGTACATTTTTTGTTAAAGAGTTATGACAGAATAATTAAAAGTACTTTCCATAAAAAAAATGTTAGATTGACTAGCGATAAATTAAACATTCTGATTAATTACGCCATTGAAAAGTTTGAAGCGATCGACTTTATTAATACATTTTTATTAGGCATTTTCGCCTCTACACAATTTGAATACAAAATACATTTTATCGAATCCAATTTCGTTTTCTGCAGAAGCGACATTCGATTTAATATTCTGTATTCGTTTCAATTTATTTCTCTTATAATGGTGTAGGTACCTATCCCTGAGCCTACTATGCAATTTGAACCTTCAAAATATCACAGAACAGACTATTTGACACTCTAAATAATAAGTACCTATTTTCTAAAAGTTCCTTACTATAGAGCAGAGCTTCCCAAACTTTTTTTTCTCATAGACCACTTACAAAATTTTATTGGTTCCAGTGGATCTTTTTTGGTCTCCTGTGGACCCGTGAGAGTCCATCTGGACCACTTTGAGAATCAATGCTAGTGGTAATGGTCCTTTGCACCTATAACTAACTAATCTAAATACAAAAGAATGAACTAAGATGTTAAACGCACCTTAGCGAGCTGGTAAATGATTTCCTCGAGTGTATATTCGGTGTAAAGCGTGTCTGCCGCCTTCAGTTTGTCCATCATCTCTTCGTACTCTTCCTCAGTGATGATGGGGCCGTCGCGGTCATAGTCTGATGTGCCTAGGATATTCGAATTATAAAATTTTAAGACAACGTCTAAAAGTTTTTGACCATATTATTATGTTTATGACTGACAATCGAGAAAAGAATATGATGTAGTAAATAAAACATGGTTAAAATTTGGTAACGAACAAAACCGCTTTTGTTAGTCAACAATCACTATCCGACCTTCGATATGGCAGTAAAAAAATATGATGAGACTGAAATTATAAGACCTAAGTCTAAGGTCTAAAGTAAGCATCATAATTTTGGCGTCCGTTTTATTAGTTATTTATTTATTTATTTATTTATTTATTCAGGACCATCTACAGAGCTAACAATATAAGAACACATAAAGCTTCACATATATATATATACACTATTACAAATGCATCTCCTATAACAGATGGACACAACATGACCAAAGTTTATATATATTATGGCACTAGGTGTCTAAGTGACAATACAACTTAAAGATACTAATACAAAAAAAAACATGATTAACAAAATCTAGAATTTAGATAACATATAACGAAGTAACAGACACTGACAGTGATGGAACATACTTAAACTAACAAATAAATCGGCCTTTGTTTTATATTAGAAAATATTTTTGGAGATGGTATGAATACATAAATTATAGTTATACACAATTTAAGTTATAGAATATATTAACATAAGTTATTTTATATCTTATTTTATATAATTACATTATTTAGACTATTTTATTAAGGTTTTTACAGAATGTGCGAGTACAATTGGTCAATAGATCTAAATCTGATAATTTGCTGGCATATGTATTATATAATGCAGCTATGCGTGAGATAGGAGCATTTCTACCAAGGTTATTCATTGCCCTATATCTATTATCTACTTATTACAAGGAGACAAATAAACAAAAACAGTAACTCGTAAGTCATCGGTTTAAAAAAAGAAACCATTCACTCACTAATGATGTTGGTCTGCAGCATGGGGTCGTAGGTCCTCTTCACGGGCTCTGGCCGGAAGTCATTCACTGGGAGAGCGGAGATCGGAGCCAGGTTGCTTCCCATGTCCCAGTTCCTGCCGATGTTGTGGACCACCTCGGGATTCCCGAATGGAAACGACTGGACCATCGGCGCGCGGTATTGGTAGTCCTGAAAACAAAAACCTTTTTAAAGAAGTTCACATACCACCACAGTACCACCATCATGATGGAAAGTCATTGGAGCATTGCTGATTGACGAAGGCCAAGGGGAATTAGATTTACTAAAGCTCGTAGATAGGTACCACCCTGATTCAGCTGACTGTTCATGTTGTATCAAAACTGCAACTAACACAATAATTTTTTTCATTTAGCTTCTTGGTATCAGTTTACTTTGAACACTTTTAAGTGACAGGTAATAATCTTGGCAAGCCGTGAAATGATACCAACTATTTGTTTAGACAGAAAATAATTTATCTATTAACTCAGATTAAAACGCGTACCCACATTACAAATGCAATTCGGAATTCAATCTAAGTTTAAATCGGATAGCGTTTACAGTAAACTAAACAACAGCTGAAACGACGGCTTCCACGATCTAGAACGGGAAAACCACTTCAAAGAACTGAAAATAAATGAGAAACGGGTAACAATAGATTTCTATCTTTATGTTCTCAGTCCCATAAACTGTTAACAAGCGGCTGTATAAACGGGAAATAGCGTGCTATGAAATGTTACGGTAGCATAGTCCAATAGTATTTTTATGCTAACACTAGCTTTTGCTCGCGGCTCACCTGAAAAAGTTTTTCCGATAAAGTCCTGGTTTATATTTATCCGAGACGAAATAGAACCTATATTTTAAGTTACATCTCTAACAATACATCGGTTATAACTGCATTTAATTCCATGCAGTAGTTTTTACGTGATGCGTGTACAAACATGAATACACAGAAAAAAAATTAATAACACATATTTTGGCTTCTATTGCTCTAATAAAGACCCTCCCAATTCTTTTCTTCAATAACTATAATATACAGACATCGACCTGTACAATTTTATTATATGTATAGATAATTCAGCTCAACTTGACAAGGTTTCAATTTGCGTCAAGTTGTTAATTCCAATCACGTTTCCCTGTAACAGCCAACTAAAACGTTTCTAACACTTAGCCTATTACCTTTTGGACCTATAAAACTGTTCACACCAAATGTCGATCTCAGCTTTATAAACCTCGGAAATTATAGGCCAGTAGTAACGTACTTAACAACCAATATAATTTTAGTGCAAATTTATTCAAACGACATAATATTATGAGAAGTAGTGCAGCGGTTCCCAAAGTATTTTTGTCACGCCATGCCACCGCGCTACGATATAAAATACAGGGAGCCAGGAGGCTCTCAAAGTTTTCTAATGTTAAACGATTTGTTTGTTACGCTTACACGGCTTAATTACTCAACCGATCATGACAAAGTTTTGTATACAAATTGTCAATTGTATAGAAAAGGACATAGTGTACATTTTCTTTAGAAAAACGCAGGTAGTGTTTCGGACGGATAGAAATTTATATAATCGCGCTCGTCCCGCGGTCACGCGTCCTCCAGATGTTGTCACACCATGCCTAGTGTTATTATGTTGTACTTTTAAAGAATACTAACCAGATATATAGTTATTAGTATGATTTAATCTAAACAAATTTGACGCGCAATGCGTGAGACGTTAGCAATTGTTATAGTAATCAGAGAGTTGCCGTATTATGCAAATATTGTAAACAGTACATCATAAACATGGTCTGATGAATTAATGAGTGCAAATGAACGATCATATTCAAGATTTCATCTCCCCTCACGATATATCCATATAAATATTATAGTATATCGCTGAAGCGCTGTAACATTCGACTGACCCATATTTAACGTTCGCATAAAAATATTAATGTCGCAACACAGGATTAGTACGTGTCTATTAAGTTAAAGTGCGGATTAACGTCGGGTCAAGGGTTGGACACGATCGTTTGATTGACCCACATTCGATTCTCGGCTGTATCTTGTTACTTCGTGGGTAATTTGTAATGTTTACTTTTGATTGCGTATGTTTGTAGGTTATATTATGTTTGTACATATTTTTTTTAGATTTATTACAAGTGGAATTAGAACACAAAATATTTGTATTCGAGCATCTTGGCGACAATTAAAATTTAACTTTAAAATCAATGTTAACTTTTCCGGAACAGCACAAAAAAATATTTTCGAACATCAAATGTTTAGCAAATAAAAATATCCAATAATATATAAAATAATTTAAAACCTTTTGATGTTACAAGTTACTAGATTGAATTAAAATATTATGAAAATACAAAAGAAGTTTGTTATAACATTTCTCAGACATAACACAATGAATTATTCAGGCAACAAGAACGGTAACACGATTCCATAGAAACACTTTTTGTTTGACGCGAACTGAGAATAACTCGAGATGAAAAGGTATAAAACTTTGTTTCATATTTAATTGCCGACATGTGTAGGAGTGGAGTTTCTGAAAGAAATGTCTTTAAAAGTTCGTGGAAAGGCTTTTGGGACGGGCCCTCGAGGAATAAATAAGTTATAGTTTTTTCAAACACATTTATTTAATGGTATGTCTGTCAGATCTGATTTATTAGTCCTATCAAACTTGTTGTAGTGACTGCAAAGAAATGAATGCTACTTTAAAATAATGACTATGTAACCTATACTTGAATTTATTTAATGAACATCAAAGTAGATGAATACGAGAGAAAAAAGAGATAAGAAAATATATTGTTTTGTGAAGATAATGTGCTGAGAAATAGCTATCTGATGAACAAACAGAGAGAAAAGTCATTACTTCAGACTTATTTTTTTATATTTCTTTCTATACTTAAAAATGCGAAAGTAACTGTCAACATGTCACGCATTCACAACTGAACCACTGCACCGAATTCGATGAAATTTGGTATGGAGATAGTTTAAGATTGCGAATCACATGGGCTACTTTCGTCTCGAGAAAATATATAGCTGGGTTTTATTTCGGCCAAACTTATTCACACAAGCGAAACCGCAAGCAAAAGTTAATTAATTATAAACTTCAATGCAATTATTTATATTCCGTAACAAAAAAACATCTGGGTAAAAATATTACCAGCTAAAATACACGGCAAAAGGAATCTCAGTATTAAATCGAGATTATTTTTAACGTCCAGATTGATCTAGCGGATCCTCTCGTACTTTGGCTATGTTGCACGAAGGCTCTCACACAACCTGCATAAACTGCTTCTGGTAGCAAAAGACCTAGGAGGTCGATCACCTCCCCGGTGGTCTGACACCGTCAGTAAGGTCATGGGAATCTAAGTCACGGATGCTCTGCGACAGGTACAAGACAGTGTGGAAACAACTTGTCAGCGCCAAAACCAAAGCGGGCACGACCTTCAGTCATGAAGAAAACGACAAAGAACCAGAAGATTTTAAACGTTTGTTGTGATTCGTGATTCCAATCAATTAAGAACAGTCTCGATAAAATTTGAAGTACAAATCGATGCAGTTTATGGCCGAACCACACTTCCATTACCGAATGACACATGAAGCCGGTAAGTTCAAGGATAACGGACGAAAATGAAACGGTAATTAATAGATCTTTTATTTGTTCTTTCTCGGACGGAAAAGTAATTTGGAAGTAAATAGGTCATCGCTGAAGTTATGTGTATATAAAATTCAAATAAAAGCAAGTGTAAGTACCAATTTTGTTGTAATACGTAAACTATTAAAATTAAAAGTGTGCTTCAAAATAACTGTTCGTGGTATTTGAAGATTTAAGATCTAAATAATTCAAATCAGAAGCAATTTGTGGTAAACTTCAAGATTTCTCTTTATAAAATTCCTAACGAAATAAAAGCGTTAAATTCTAATCATGGCAAAACCTAATTTTCAAAACAACCATACCAAAACGTAATCTCCTATATTCCAAGGCCACCAAAAACAGTCCACCTCATTCAAGACACGCTGACTTTTTACTATCAGCTAAAAGGTTTCTTTCTTCGTTACGTTACCTACCTTGGCACTAGCCTGTTCCATCAGCATGTTCCTCAGCTTCTCTTGCTGTGCGTTCTCCTCAGCCGCCTTCAGGTTCTGTGTGTAATGAGCCCGCAGGTAGTCCAGGTTGAACTTGATCTCTTGCAGGAAAGCAATCGCTTCTTCTTTTGTCATCTGTAACAATGATTAATATTAGTGTTCATAAATAATCAACTTTACTTTCGAAATTAAATTATTTTCGGATTTTATCGTCAGGTTTTGTGTAATATTATGATTTTCTCCAGATATTTCGAAAATCTTGCAGCCACCCCGTGACCATGAAAGCTGTAAAGTCGATACGTCGGGAGAAAATCATAATATCAAAACCCCGAAAAAAATCCAAATCAAAAATGTGTGTCTTGGGTTCGATATCATGAGGCTTGGCTATCTTGAAGTTTGAGCTCGGTCGCCAAGTCCGCTAGTAACGTGTTTCACGATTAAGAAATTCATGTGAATTTGTCAAGATGAAATTACATTCAATAGGTATGAGCTTAATACTGGCATCTTGATATAGAAATAAACAGCCAAACTGATTAAAAAATTATTCTCAAATCAAGATACGTTAAACCAGTGCCGTCTAATCAGGGAATCATAAACAGAAACAAGGCTTAGACCTAAACAAATTTACTAATTTTAATCCACTTTTCTAGAGCATTAAGCACTTTGGTCTGCAGCGGTCACAGCTCGGAAACGGTCCCATTAATATTGAATAGGAGGAGAATGTGTCACTTAAAGGAATATAAAGTTACTTAGAGTACAGTATACTAGCATACGCTTTCACGCAAATGTAATATGCGGCCATTTCTCATGTACTGTAACTCGATAAGCCTTTGAGAAAAATTGTGACACATATTTATTGATAGGAATTGCGAGGCAAGAAATGTGTCAAGTGCTAGACCGTTGTATCCAATTGGTATGTTATGTTATTCGATTTTAACAATTATTCTAAATGTAAATGCAAAAAACATGAAAAACAAGCCTTTTGTGAAACCAGCAATAAAAATGGTTGAAAAAAGGGAAAGTAATTCATATTTAAAATATTGTAATGTGTAGTAGTGGTCACGTAGTGGGCAAAGTGCGCTATCTCTTTCTTTCGCGCGCGTAGTAATTGCTGATGACGTCACAAAATGTTACTGCGTGTCTTTTTCATTTTTTGATACCTATACGAATTGCACAGGCAAAAATTTCAAATCTTGATTATTTTTACCGGATTTTGATCGTGCTTATTAGATTAGATTATAAATGAATGTACGTATTACGTCATTTGATAAACTTTAAGGGAAAATTGATGTTTCATTTTCTTTTGTACCTTCTCTAGTAAAACCGTATTGTTAATAGAAACTTGTAGTTTTCCAGCATATTTTTAAAATATAAATTCCACGTGGATATACATAAGAACGGAAATTTTGTTTTTTTTTATTATAACCAGCCATAGCATGTTTATTGTTTATGTTCTATTGACGTAAAATTTTTATAAATTTGGTTACAATATCTGCAATTTTTTTTATGAAAATCTTACCATCCCCTCCTGCAGGTAGTCCTCGATGGCGGTGGTGACACCTCTCTCATCCCCTGTCCAGAACACGTATTCCGCCATGTCCATAGGCGTGTATTGAACTGAGTACGACTGGGCGTAGTGATCCATCTGGTGACGAAATGTATGAAACTAGCGATTCAGTCTTAATTTATATAATGCTTATGATATTAGCAATTTGGTTTCTAATATCTATTGAAAGCAGTGTAGCTATAGGATGGTATGATTGGAAAAAGCCACGCATCCCCAGCTACAGGGGGCTCTAAAATGTTGTAAATTTTACTAAACTTTAATTATACACCCCCCTTCTTTAGTTCTTTATATGTCTCTGGCTATAAGTGCGGACTGTCTGGAAGAGATCGCATTTTAGAAATAAGACCGCCTATTGTTGCGCATTTATTTTAAAAACCATTATTCTATTTATCTTGTTGTATGTGGTCTAAAAAATGTGTTTTCATTAATTGTTTCATTTATTTATTTTAAGTATCGGACCCCATTCTATTAAGTTGCCCCGAACCCTTAATGAAGTAATTATGTCAGTTACTAAAAAACAATAAAAGCCAATATCTTTTGCATACTGGATCAACTGACCAATTGGCTATTGAGGGATGTATTCTCATAAATATTTTTTATTTACAGATCACATAATTATACTTATCATAACACTTTAATGGTACATCTCAAGTATAGCAAGGATCAACTGCCACAAAACATAATTCAATGTTAAAATGTCCATTCCGATGATATTCGGCGAGTGTTGAACCTGTAATGTTTCGTCTTGAAGCCAGACGTTTATTCACATTACGTATTTATCGAGACGTTCTCTAAAAGATCCAGTAAAACGTCACTATAAGAGTAATCGCTAAAGTTGTAGAAGCAACATCGGCGTCCATTTGTTTTGTTAAATTATTCATCAGTTAATTAGAAGTTGGAACAGTTTTATATTTGGGATCTTGTTAAGTGGAAGTTGTTTTCGACATTGTACCCACCTGGATAGCGACATATTCAAAGTCCTTGATAGGAGTCATTCCCGTGGGACCCGTTTTGGGATTAACCACGTTATATGGTCTGACAGAACATTGTTTTTCAGGGGATTGTGTAGACAGCTTTATATTTTACGTAATCTCAAATCTATACTAATATAAAAAGCTGAAGAGTTTGCTGTTTGTTTTGAATTGTGAAAATAGCTTAAAAACAGTTGATGTCCCATCTTAAAAAATTCATTCTGTATATAGCGATGACTTGTTTAGTATCTCTCACCTTTTAAGTTTGTTGGGGAAGCCTTAGAATGTACGGAAATAGCAATTTAGCGAGCAGTTTTAAAATTAATCGTCTATATAGGATCATTTTGACATTGCGTTAATAATTGTAACTATGTCTTTATATGCGCTAACGTTATCTCAGAAATTCTCAGAAATCAGATAATGAATATTTTCATCAAGAATCCCAGTTTTAAATTTCTGATTTTTTGATAATTTTGTAGGGACGTGAGTGTTTTCCTGACTTACTGAATCTTTTAGATTCATAATAGTGGCATTAGGACGTACAAAATTAAAAATACTTTTTATTGATATATGTTTATTCTAGTTTTTTTATTTTACCTGTAGTGAATAACATCTTTTTAAGTGTTATTTTCAAGAAGATACAAATATTGTTTCATTTAATAACGCAATCTCAAAATGGCCCTGTATACTGATAAAATTGTAAGAATACATGTAAAAACAACACAACTGTCTACCATGCATCTTTACTATTCTATTCCAACCTAAAAGTAATAACGTAGCTTCCTAATATGATAAAAATATTTTCATTTAGAAACGCAATGTCAAAATGGCCCTATATGGAAAAAAATGCAAGAATACATGTAAAAAAAAATACGCAACTTTCTACCGCGCATCTTTACTAATATTCCAATCTACAAAGTAATAACGTAGCTTCCTAATATCATACAAAATACTAACATTGTTCCTGATGTCTTTGGAGAAATCAGTTTTGAAGGATCGTCGCGACGCGGTGTGTCCCTGCGGAGGGCTCGTCGCCGAGCCTGGTTGGACGAGACGAGCGGCTCCGTGGAACACCTACAACAAATACAGCTATTTGAAAAAAAAAACGATACAACCTATTTATATATAAGTATAAAAAACAAATACTTATATCACAATATCAGCGAGTGATATTTTATTATTAATGTTTTCTTTGTTTTTTAAATATGTTACATTTTTTTTTAAATATAAGTAGTTTAATTCCTTTCACAAGTTCACATAATTTTTCAACAGCCAGATATATTTTATATAAAATTGATTATTTAAATACCATGTCAAAATGCTCTCAACTACTCTCAATTAACGAAGAAACGTGTTTATAAAGTGTCTATACACGACACATACTATTGTCTTTTGCCTATTAAATACAGTAAGTAATGCAATTGCGATTCGATTCTGCGGTCATCTTCGGAACCACAATTGAATAGCGTGAACAGGTTGCAATTATTAATTTTGGTTAAGATTTACGTTAGAAACACGAGTACCTGAGGGGGGTTTACTGAGTGTTTTGAAATCTGTGTGGATGGTTGTACGTTACAATCATCTAACTAACTATATTTAAAAGTATGAAGATCGGATGACATATAAACTCTGTTTCCCCGAACATTTAAGATGCACAAGGTTTGTGATTACATTAACTAGTAATTAATCCAATACGTATTACCTAGTGGAGAAATTAAGTAAATTAATTTGAATATATAAAGTATGTATATACTCAGTAGAACTTATCTCTATCTATTTGACAAACCTTAGTAGTAGCCTCATCGCTTGCAGCAGTGGTTGGTGGCGTAGCATCTTGTACACTGACATGAGAGCCGTCCTGGACTAACATCCGATGCACCCCCTCCGCAGGCACGTCCAGCTGCGCTTGCGCATGCACACGTGGCTTCTCACCGTCCACCGAGTCGGCTGATGCGTGTTGCTCCAAACGGGATATTAGTTCGCCATTTTCTTTCACTGCATCTGTTGGTAATATTATACTTTATGTGATGAAATCTTAGAACGAAAATTAAGTAGTTAATAAACTGAATAACCCATATTTTCGCACAAAACAGGTTGTAAATAAAATATAAAAAAAAAAATATCTTTTCAAAGTATCACTCGCCTTCACAAATAAAAAATTGTGGCAAGGTCTTAGTCTTATTAAACATCATAAATCATAAATAAGATTTTTTTATTTTAGAGACCAAAATGAGCTGTTTGAGCTTTAAGCTATTTATAAAATTACGTAAAAGATATTTCTAATCCTTGTTTATTTGCAGACAAAGTAAGTATCTGGGAAAACGTGCTTTAATTCATGAGCTAATGAAATCTATAATCCGATTAGCAAAAGGCGCGCGGGACTGGGTAGTAGCGTATCGCGATTTAGTTCACCTTAATTATTTTAATGATTTCTCATGTTTCCGTGAATTAGACATTAAAATAAAACTATTTTGCGAATTTTATCGCGGTTTGTATACTATAATTATCACCCGACGTTTCGAAGATGTCGCCGCCTTCGTCACAGAGCGGACTAAGTTGTTAGTCATCCGAAAAGTCAGTTACAATATCTACAATTACAATACTACAATTTTGTTTTTTCACCAGTATATAGTAACTATGCTGATTGCAATATTCTTCAAACCACTCACAACAGTGCACGCCCAATGCTGCTTGGCGGTAAATATAATTATGGCGGTATTACCTACCCAGATGGGCCCCCGCATACGACGGACTTACCCCAAATAAATTACGATGTATTGTAAATAATTTAATTAATTATATTTACGTTCCTCGGCACTGCGTTATAAAATCCATTAAATGAATCTCTCAAAACAAGTTAGAATAATCCAAGCTAACCAGAGCAAATAATCGGATTGTTATCTAACTGATAATCGCCTCTCCTGACTTTCAACTTTGTGATAACGAACTGTTTATCCACGTGTCATTACACGTGAGGCTTAGTAAATGGCAGGGTTCCATTAGTTTGCGATATCGTTTAAGTTGCAGATCCGATACAGAGAGCTACTCCATACTTAATAGAAATTAAATGATAAATATTTAAAAAAAAATTAAGAATCATAAATACTCCAAGCGAATACTAAATAAAATTTCTATATACAATTATATATGTAGTCAATTTTCACGAAATGTTTAAGATAATGTTTTGGTGGTAATTATCTGTTTTCTACCATATCTGTTAAAGCCAATTGATGCAAAAATGACTTAATGTTATCATATTTTATGTTCACAGTTAACAAGTCTTGTGATCAAGTTAACATATTTGTACCAGTAAATGAAGGTGTTTAAAATAAGCTTCATAATACTCTTAAATGTATAATGAGAAAACACTTACCAAGCCTGTGGAATTCAACGTGTTCACTCTTTAGTTCGGAGTCGCCGTCTTTAATGGATACCGCTGCAAAAAGCGTTTACGTTAATTAAAGTTTCATAACTTATCAATATATTAATTATAATGTTTTTTCGTTATTCATGATTAAATAGGCTCGATTGCTTTAAAACAATTACATACTTCTGAACGTCTAAGTTACTTTTAATTATGAAATCTGCAAAATACTTGTATTTAAGAGTTCTTAAATGTTGGAATAAAATTTTTTTTTGCTAGTTTATGGTTTAGAAATTCACCCTCAAAGACATATGTTTTATAATATATTTTTTGTTAAAACGCACATAAAAAGACTATCGAGAAATCTTCGTGGTTATTTTGAAACAGTTATTTCAAAGACAAATGATTTACCCCTGATTTGTGAATTCAACCATCTTGCAAAAGTTTCAACATTTACAAATAGTTTTACGAAACTCGCCCTTGTACGTTTTAATAAAATAAAATAAAAAACATTCCCTTTAAAACATTTTGAATACAATAAGTTTATAAGGTTTCGAAATGTTTTTTATTACGGGTAGGTAACAAAACTTTTGCTTTAAGTTGTTTGATTAAATAATATGTAGTTATAGTTAATAAAATTCTATGTTCGTTATATTTGAGTTTGTTAGTTTTAAATAGTGTTAAGTATAAAAAATTACTCGCCTGTTTTAGACTATCATATAGAGTAAATTTACGGATTTTTTTTCTGGTTATATAAGTATTTTTTTGGATACAGACTGACGCCTTTTATCCATAAACGGGTAGGCAGAGGTGAAATTATTGCACCCACTTTCCCTAACGGAGCGAACCGATCGCCGTATCGAGGCTAAATGAAAGGTGAAGGTATACACAAAATAATTAATAATTCTTTGTGAATTTATCGTTCGCTTTAACGGTGAAGGAAAAACATCGTGAGGAAACCTGCACATCTGAGAAGTTCTCTATAGGAATTTCGAAGGTGTGTGAAGTCTACCAATCTGCACTAGGCTAGCGTGGTGGACTAAGGCCTAATCAGTAGAGGAGGCCCGTGCTCAGCAGTGGGCAAGTATATAATACAGGGCTGATATTATTGTTATTATTATATACACAAAATAAACAAGCACCGGTACCTAGTAGACCAAGAAATTTATGTTTAATTGGCGTCCACATAAAACAGTTATTTATTTAGAAAACATAAAAACTGAAAAAGTAGTGTTCAACGTACATGTAACAGCTGTCATAAGTTAACAACAGTTAAATCAAATGTCAAATCTGTCATTTCTTTTACTGTTAATTTCGGTATATTAAAGCATCGGAGACGTCACGACTATTAACATGCAGTGGTGAAACGTACAATGTGATTCCTACCGGCTTCCTTTAGAGGTTTATTTACGTTTGCATTACTTTTTGTTTTCTGTCAAATTGGCCGCGATATTTTAACTAAAGCGGTCTTTTCTTTGGGTTACCTTTTAAAAATATCGCCTTTCTCCACAGTTAACTTATGTCGAGATTACCGCCTCTGAACTATTTGATATGAGATTCGAGTGCAAGCGATAAATTTGCGGGCGATACGGGTCGCGCGAGCGAAGGTATGTACCGACTACGAGCGGTATACTGTTACTACCGCTCCCCGCTTGCAGTTGCCGCTGGCCGCGTTACGAAGTAGTGACGAATGGTGAAACTTATGTAAGCCGTACACGCTACGGTCTACTGGAGAGGTCATCTGTGCAGGTATGCCTGCGCAGGTATCAATTGAAAGAATTGATTTTCGATTCTGCGCCGGTCGCCTGCACAGGCTCAAAAATCTGCACAGGTCTATTCCCATACACATTTCGGTCTACCGGCGTAGGCATACCTACACCGGTGGACCTTTCCGATGGACCGTAGCATGTATGGTATGTATGTATGTATGTATGTATGTTTAAAAAGTTGTGTCTGTCTGTAACAATTCCTGGCGCTATGTAACACTATGATATTTTCTATTGTATATTGTATCACTTTTATATACTTTTGTTTTCTCTTTCTTCCGTGTTTAATCATGCCACTTGAAGTAGCTAAATATTTGTTATGATCTGTATTGATAAGTTATACCGGGTACCAGCAGAATTACCAGCGTTTTGCTCCTTGGAGCAAAGCATATTGCTGAGCTGGGGCCCGATTGCGGCTGCAATATCTCACAAATGGATATGTACTTACTTGTCTATGTTATATCTTAAGTTATACTGTGTGTTAATTGTAGCCTAAATAAACTTTTTTATCTATCTATCTATCTATCTATCTATCTATGGCAGCCATTACCGAAAGGGAACACAACAATGAGTACTAATATATAAATGCGATCTGCAAATCCTTCTGATGTTAATTAGATTCTACAGAAATTCTACATAAAAGGAAGCCGGTAGGAATCGTGTTATGTGGACCCCTTCGCCACTGTTACGTAGGGAAACTAACAATAGACCAGATTCTTGGAAATAAGGTATATTTAAAAGGAACGAACATTGCATTAAAAACAGTACTTATAGAACTTCTTAGTCCAAATACTTGTGCAATAATTCATTTCAATACTTATTTGATAAGATCTTGTTCTTTTAAAAAGTACTCCAGCGATTAAAATATTAACATAACTTTATTTAAATTAATAACTTTTAACCCGAACCAAAACATAGATAAGAAACATGTCATAATACCTACCCGTCATTTTATGTAATACTAGCTTTTGCCCGCGGCTCCGCCCGCGTTATAAAGTTTTTCGGGCTAAAGTTTTCCGTTATAAAAGTCACGCTATATATTTTCCCGGGAGCCTATGTTCTTCCCAGGGTCTCAAACTGTCTCCATACCAAATTTTATCCTAACATGTTGGGTAGTTTTTGAGTTTAACACGTTCGGGCAGACCGATGCAGCGGGGACTTTGTTTTATGATATATTTTTGTAGAACTTTTAAGAGGAACAATCCCGTCATACATTATTGTTGCATAACTTTAACCGTTTACGCAGCGCACGCAACAGAAGCTCTCAAAACTAATAAATTGTCCCCGTTTTTGCATCATGTTTCATTACTGCTCCGCTCCTATTAGTCATAGCGTGACGATATATAACCTATAGCACTCCAGGAACAAAGGGCTATCCAACACAAAAATATTTTTTCAGTTCGAACCGGTGGTTCCTGAGATTAGCGATTACTGCTCCGCTCCTATTGGGCATAGCGTGATGATATATATAGCCTATAGCATTCCAGGAACAGTGGGCTATCCAACACAAAAAGAATTATTCAGTTCAAACTCCTAGTTTCTGAGATTAGCCGTTACTGCTCGGCTCCTATTGGTCATAGCGTGATGATATATAGCCTATAGCACTTCACGAACAAAGGGCTATCCAATACAAAATGATTTTTTAGTTCGAACCGGTAGTTCCTGAGATTAGCCGTTACTGCTCTGCTCCTATTGGTCATAGCGTGATGATATATAGCCTATAGCACTTCACGAACAAAGGGCTATCCAATACAAAAATGATTTTTTTTAGTTTGAACCGGTAGTTCCTGAGATTAGCCATTACTGCTCTGCTCCTATTGGGTATAGCGTGATGATATATAGCCTATAGCACTCCACGAACAAAAGGCTATCCAACGCAAAAAGAATTTTTCATTTTGGACCGGTAGTTCCTGAGATTAGGCATTACTGCTCCGCTCCTATTGGGTATAGCGTGATGATATATAGCCTATAGCACTCCACGAATATAGGGCTATCCAACGCAAAAAGAATTTTTCAGTTTGGACGAGTAGTTCCTGAGATTAGCGCGTTCAAACAAACAAACAAACAAACAAACAAACAAACAAACAAACAAACAAACAAACTCTTCAGCTTTATATAATAGTATAGATTACATTTTTAGTCTCTGTCACCCCTACAGTATACGTCCTATGTCGGAAAGTGGCAAAATAACTAGTATAATATAGACTTAGTACTACTTTTATGGTAGGGACAGTGATATGTAAGTTTAGGCCAATAAACCCATTTAAACCACAACAATTCAAAAATATTATAATTTTTATCAAATTCGTTTTTACAATATCTATATTTCATTAATTATCCGAAGAAAAGTTAATTTTAGTTTATTTTACGGAATACTGCAGCTGCTGTTAAGATTTAGCACTAGTAAAATGTTCTCAATATGAAATGACCACTAAGTATTTATATATATTATTAAATAATATAAAGAATTATTGTTTATTTTGTTTCAAAAATTTTGATCGCGGATACTCTGAATTATTATTTGGAAATTAATATTAGCACTAACCCAAATAAAGAATTCCTAATAGAAAACAATAACGGTATTCCATAAGTTTGGACAAGTTGCTCCAAAAAACAATGTCTTGCGAGTGATGCGTTGGGAGTGCAGAGACAGCGGTGTTTGTGAGTGTTGCCAGGTCGCAGTAGGATTAGTTCACATAACAAACTTTCCAATGATGATACCAATTATAGCCATGCCCACCGCGGTGCCTAGCCATGTCAACAAAGTCACCTGCGCGTTCTTCTCGGGCCCGTAAGAATGCGCACGCGACACCCGATCGACCCCGCTCGCCGACTGACGCAGGCGGTCTAGCTCCCGTTTTAATTGCAGATTTTCATGTCTTAATTTGCTTTCTTCTTCCGACGCAAGAATTGTTTCCGTAATCGTGTTTGGTGGATCACTTTTCGAATTTTCAGATTTAGACAAATATTTTGCCGTTTTTGCGCTTAAAGTTCCTGTTCTGTGCTTATCATCCTTCCTCTTTTCTTCATTCTGGACGAGATCTTCTTCAGTTTTCGCAGTGGTCTTTGATTTATCTGTAACTGCAACCCGTTCCTCGGTTACTTCGTTCTCAGTGAAATCATTTTCGATAGCATAAGGACCACGCGGAGTCTCGAAAACGCACTTCAATTTGTATTCCATGACCTGGTCAGGGCTTACCTCTTTCCACACTTCATACATATGAGTTTTACTATCAGGAGCAATAACACTTTGCACCATAAACTTGTGTTTGTAATTTTCACACGGATCAATATAGACTTGTTGAAGCGTTACTGCAACTTCCACTTTTGACTTAGGTTCAAGTTCACCACAAGTGGGACGTACACAATAATACTTTGGTGCAGTTGTCTTTATCTTGAAAATAACTCTATCATTCGTGGGGTTTGTAAGCCGTATGTAGCTTGTGTAGTCCTGCTCGTACAGTGTGTTGAATTGAAGTTCATTCTGTGGCTCTATAGTCAACACTTGTTTCCGCATTTTGTAATATTCTAAGTGACGTCGGCCAACTTTGTAGGTTATTTCGTTCGTACCGTGTCAATCAATCAAAGCGAGATATAAATTCACGAGCCAGCGCGTTAGAATGTGCGTACCGACTGAGCGCGGCGTATGACCGGCCACCGCTGCCTGCCAACACGCACACCTGGTCAGATGACGTACGTAGTGCGTCGAACAATAGGGAACCGGTTTGCGGGTAGCGTTTCCGTTGCACTAAGGACTCGTGATTATTTATAACTACCTTAAATTAAATGTTGTTATTAGTTTTACGTTTAATGAGCCAACTTTTAAAATCAGTGACCCTATTTATAATAAAGTAACAACAAATTACCAATTACGGCATATCACAACACGCCGAATCCTGCCTGTAAGTGGTAATTTGTCTTACCCTGGACAAATTGTGTCCGATCAAATGTGATACGAATGAACTAACGAAGTTTGGCCGGTGCGTCTTACAAATTTGCTTTGCTTTCGACCTCGTTCCTTTGGGAAGTCATTTCGCCACAACATTTATGTGGGTTATATTATCCTTGTGATAAATTGTGGTTTAATTGGGTACGGGAATATGTTGAGGGCTAGGAGTCTGCGAGCATATTGCAATTTTTTGTATTGTTTTGCGCAATTAATAAAATTACAAAAACTAAACGTACCTAAAACAAAAATACGGTGTCTTAATTTTTCTATTCTGATTTCGATTGTGTTTTATTAATACTTAATAATTACAATAATTTTAAAGCAGAACAATAATTCTGAAGTTATCTTTACCGTCTGCATAAACACTATAAAATGATCCTTATTTTGTAATAACTAGATAGCTTTCGCGTATCTACAAGTGTTTATGACATTATTATAACCTTAATTGTGCTCAACACACGTAGTTTGGGAACATTATCACTTTTATTGTGTTAGAAATCTCTATAAAAGGTATCTAATTCCTTAATCCTAGTGAATTTTGTCGAATTAAGCGTAGAGCGTATATGTGACTAGAACAGTTTAAAAGATATGAAAATTTTGTTTTTCTAATTTCATTTTAATTCCGTTGTATCAAAGGTTGATTATAATTTACATTAGCCGTTTGTCCGAAGACAGGCGATAAATTACTAATAAAAAAATATTCATTCAGAAATTTTATTAGTTCAAGCAATTAGTCATAGCATCACAGTTGTTCTCGTGCAACAATTTGACAGTCTGCGCGGTGCCTAAACTTAAAACAAACGTCTATCAACCGTTAATATCAAATCTATTATCAGATTTCTGCGAGGTCTCGATACAATATAAGTGAAATTAACTAACTTACCACATGCACGTGCTTTATAATTGGATTGCAATCTCACAGTATTGGTAAAGTTCAGAGAGCGTTTGAAAGGCAATTTACAGGGATTTACGGGTTTAGAACTTCAAAGGTCTACGTCGTCTTTATGCGCAATATCACTGTGTGTTCGACATTGCAATTAAAATGGATTTAATACAAATACCTACTTTAAACCACTTGTGTTTACGTACAAATAAATCAGCGGGAGCTTATTAAATATGACTTTTCCAGATCTTGGTGTTTCCGATATTTTTTTTATTGCTTTGAATGACGAGATGAGCTTGCCGTTCGCCTGATAGTAAGCGATACGTCCGCCAATAAACAGTAGTAACTAGTAACATCATCAAACTCCTTGAATTACACAGTATTGTTTGGTATTCCACTACGCTCGCCATCCTGAGACGCGAGATGTCAAGTTTTATTATGTCCATTAGTTACACTGGCTAGAAATCACATATTATATATTTCACAATAATCACATATTATTTTTGTATTGTTCCTTTTTTTCCTAATCTTTTAATATATAATTTGCATGAGGAAAATATTTTTGATTGTTGATTAATTTTCAAAAAAACACATAAACCTCTAAATGGATCTGGTAGAAAATTAGGAAACAGTCTAAAATGCAGGACGAGACAAGTTCCGTTAAAAATATTTCCCAGAGGGAGGAGCTGTGAACGAAGGTTAGTATTTAATAAACACTGCTTTAATTAAAAGTTACAATACGGCGAGAGTTGTTGGGAAAATTATAATCTGACGTAATTAAATGAAACATCAAACATATTAATAATTAAACATGGAATAATGTGTAATGTAAATATTAATTTTGAGCTAATTAATGCTTGTTAACTTCATTATTGCGGATCCATTGAAATAAATAATATAATATACAATTGATCGCCTAGAAACGAAATAAAAGAAAATAAATAAAACTAACATTAGTTTAAGCGATTTAGGTAGGGTTGTAAGGCACTGTGTCCCCAAAATAACCGACAGTCGCCCCCATAAAGTTTGGCCGATAGTAATAAGGAACTTGCTCTGCTAAATAAAAAAAAAATAAAGAAAAAATAATTTAACGATTTACAAACAAAACAAACTAAAACCTCAATATAAATAATTGCTCATAATAATCCAACAAACCTTCGGCCCCTACAAACTCCAATGTAATGTAAAATTAGATTATTAAATTAGGACCGCGAAGGTTAGGCGAAATTCGCGTAAAAATTTAAGCACCTACCGAGGGGTCCTCAGACGCTCAGCCAGTCGTCAATGCGTATTTAATCAGTTTAATCGAGGGTTAATTGGCTTAATTACTGGATTCAGTTAAAGGAAACCCACTGATGAATTAAAGTAAAAATGATTATGTGAATTACTATTGAATTATTCTGTTATTTTATGTTATTGTTAATGAATTAGAGTTATATTTTGATATAGTATTTTAATCGTTTTGGACATGTCGTTTGAAATGAAAACAAACATTTAACTTCGCATCGAACAGACAGAGTGCGATTATCTTGAATTACGGGAGGCTATCGCACATTTTTCAATACCGATCTATGAGTCTAGTTTTTTGGCTGCGAATATGCTCGTGTGAATTTTTTTCACGGGATAAAAATGATGCCTATTGCTAAGAGTAAGGAAGTTTCCAATTAGTTCAAAACAATTCAAAAACGCTTTAGTAGTTCCTGAGATCAGTGCGTTCAAACAAACAACTCTTCAGCTTGATATTATAATACACTATAGTATATCTAATTAATACTTTCGCCCAAGCTAGTTACGCGCTGTTCTTATCTAAAACAAATGTTGGTGGTTAAAGCAAACATTTGTCCAAATACAGATGACTGAACGTGCGACCGTGATTCATAAATATCTCGTAATCGCCAGGCACCACTACGACACATTTGGTGATTACATCGTACATCACCTAAAAACAATAACGTCTAAACTAGAAACGAACTGAGAGACTGTGTTATATAAAAAAAAAATATGTTTCTGTTTCGTACAATATTTGTAATACCTATATATACATATATATTCCCACGTAACTATGTAGATTTGAATTCTAACTACATAACCATAAAGTTTATTTTTCTCAACATAGAAAAACATTTCACACTCACCCATTTTCAACTTTTCCAGTTGCTCGACAGGCACGTCCTGAAACAAAGGAATTGTTTGAAATTTTTCTTTCTGGGTCGTATCGATTTTATCGACACTTCAGCAGTTGTTTTATACCATTCACTACAAGATCAATTTTCACTTCGTTTTGATGTTCTATTATAGAAGACACTTTCTTCACGAAAGCTAACCAAGTATTTGAACATGATAAAGAAATTAGTAGATAGGAATAAGATTTTACTAACGTATTCGTGGTCGGAATCGCCGACCAATTTTAACCTATTAAGTAGGTGATCATTGGATGCATCCGCTTTCGACAGGTCCGTCTAGAAATCTTTCGGGGAGTCCACTGCTGAGCATAGGTTAGCCACTTTATGTGACTGATGATGATGATAAAGGAGGTAATCTTCGTGGGCGAGTGCTAGGAGGACGTTGCGTCGCGGAGGCCTCTTCATTAATAGGTTGAAATGTCAGCGATTCCAACTACGACTACATGAGTAAATCCGTGTTGCTATCTAGTAATTTAATGTCTCGCGTAAGTTATAATAATATTATGATGACGAAAAATTGAGATAGAAGTTAGTATTGCTGGTTCTCTTATATCGGTTGCAAGGACTGAAGTTGTAACGTGTCTGTAGGTACCAATTCAATGTGAGATTATGAAAATCGAGCATTGAAAAGAATCACTTTGATATAGTTTTCTCGTGTAGAAGATTATGGTCGGTATCAAGGCGGGTATAAAGTACATCCAGTTTTCTTCTATAATAAGAGCTTTAAAAATGTATTCCATCCATCATGAAATTCATATATTTTCTATGTACAGTCAGCCACAAAAGCAACTGATTCAAATCGCCAGTAAACTTTTTGTCCGTATCGACAATCGTTTTTTCACTTTGATAAACTTAAGAAGGTTTACTTTATTTTAGATGAATAGAAATGAATATTTCAATTCAAGTTAATGTGCCGCTCTTGTGGCTTACTGTACCAGTGTACATTGTAATCGATGTGCATGTGTGGACTGTTCTGCCTATTTCGCTTACATTTCTAATTTCTAATTGCTAGAGGTGCTGGGAGGAAATAATCATAGGGATAATAGAGAAATTTCATGATTCCTGAGAGGGTTGTGCAGTCATATAAAAATTTAAATTAATTTATTCCTTATTTCACGAGCCTATAAATGAACTGCTCTAAACTTTTTTTTTCTCTTCTCACTTTATCATGTACTGTAGTCTTTACCCTAAACTGATTGAAAAGAGCAACACCAGAGTTTCTTGCCCGTTCTTCTCTGGTGAAAACTGCTTTCCGAACTGGTGGTAGAGTTAATATTGACGGAATCTAAATAATGTATAACATTTTACAGATTCAAATAAATCATTTCATTTCATTTCATATTGCGGCACCGGTTTAATTGGATTTTTCTAAAATGATTGATCACGCAATACCACTTTAGTTTCCAATATGTCTGCGCTTCGCCATTTGCATGATACAAAATATATTTATAGTATTATGTAATATGAATAGTACATGTAATTTAGTATTATGTATGGATGATGATATCGAAATATACAAGTTATTTTTAAATACAAAGCCAACCTGCTATATAGGTCGCCTTGTTGTGATCACAATAATAGAATTGGTGACTTGTCGATATTTGATGGAGTGAGGTCAATATTTACCTATTTTATGGTATTGACGCGTAAACAAGCTTCATCTTGGTACCACAATAATCATGTATGGGTGGCAGGGGCGTAACTACTGCTGTATTATTCGTATCATTGATACGGGGCCCCTGAGCTCTGGGGCCCCTCTTGCCCCATGCCTACATTAAACTGCGCGGGAACCCAAAATTTTGCACTGCCCTGAAGAGCCCCCAACAAATATTGATATAGGGACCCTCAATGGCAAGCTACGTTACTGATAGGAGGATTAAAGATTAAAATCGTAACTGGTTGTTCGGACCTTCGCAAATCACTTACACCGTACGAAACTCAAGCTCAAGCAAGCTTGATGAACAGTGGTCCTACTCCGGTTGAGTCAAGGTATGTTGTAAAGATACAGGTTTTCTGTAAGAATCTGGCAGTTTATTAACCTGGGAGTCACAGAATGAGATAATTTGACCATATAAAACGCAATAACTAAGTAATTTGAAATTTACGACGATGTTCTTTAAAACTATAGTAGCTAATCCGTCTGTTTGATGTAGACTGATCAGCAGATCGCTGTAAGCAGACGAATTAATTTTAATTGCGTACTACATTAGACGTATTTAAACTAAGCCATCTTCAACCCGATTAGTTGAAGACTGGCTCTAAGCAAAGCAAGTAATTAGATTTAGTCAAAGGATTGGATTAAGTTTACGGTGACTATTCTTATCTGTGCAGTAGGCGTATTATCGTATCTTGAAGCAATCCAAGCCTGCTTTTATCAATTAAAGGCTTCTTCATTGACATTACCTAACAGTCAAAGCTACAGTTACTTTGTCAAAATGGGCGTTTGTTTTGTGGCTTTTACTTAAGCGATCTGTATGTTGAAGTAGGCGTTTTTTGCGAGGCTTTCACACCCACCAATACAACTCCTGTAAGCAAGGGTGAACAGTGGCACACATTTTGATGACACCGAGCGCGTAGCTCGGCGAATCGCTGGGAGCAGTAATCAGTCTTAACCCGCAAGTAAATTATATAAAACGATACGAAGGAGTTAGAAATATATTTTTCCACTTCCCTCCATGGCAAAGCGGGAGACAAAATTATGAAAAGATGCAGTATAAATTGATGAAACAGATGTTCTGGTTTATAATGTAGGTGTTACTTTCACTTCTAAAGTTCTTGAAACTGGCTGTAAATCTGTAAACATAAGTCGTTGTTATTGAATAATGATAGAAGTTTTTGCATTATTTATTGTTATTAGCTAAGATTTACCACTATAAATGTGAGGGTTCAAGCCTTACCGCACCAGCGAAAAGCGGGTTAGATAATTTTATTCTAATTAGCTGAATAGCCTAGTTTGGTGTGGAACGGACTGCCAAGACGAATGTCCACAGGTCAAATCCCAACGGCACACATCTCTGAGTTTTCTAAAAAATCATGTGTGTATTCTTTGTGAATTTATCGTTCGCTTTAACGGTGAAGGAAAACATTGTGAAGAAACCTGCACATCTGAGAAGTTCTCTATAGGAATTTCGAAGGAGTGTGAAGTCTACCAATCCGCACTAGGCCAGCGTGGTGGACTAAGGCCTAATCCCTCTCAGTAGTAGAGGTAGCCCGTGCTCAGCAGTGGGCAAGTATATAATACAGGGCTGATATTATTATTATTATTAATTAGCTGAATAATACATAGGTAAAATTTCGAAGGCACTATGTTCTTGCGGAATTAAAAGTTGGGTAGGTAAGTAACCAGTTAGATATACGGTCGCTACCACTAGAAATCGCTTCAGGAGAAAATCTGATAACTTTCTTTCCACAACAATTTTAAAGCTATTTATATTTTCCATTAATACACGAATAAAACATTCTCCAATCTACAATGATATGCTAGCTTACGTCTGCAAACACCCAGTTGAAGTACCAGCGGGTCATTAGCCGTCGGCATAATTGTCAACAGACGCCGAAAATATCCCAAATATCCAGCGCGTACTGACATCAAAGTAATAAAATCCTATTTGCATATTAAGAGATGACAAAATTCGCGCGAGGAATATTAAACTGGCGACTCTTAGTTTGCGGTTCGGTTTTATAGCAACCAAGTACAAACTTAATGTCAGACACGTGCAAGATGGTGCAATGTGTAGTCAATTTTATTGTTTTTTTTTTAAATACATATTATGTGTAACACTGTAAGTTTAATATAAATACAAATAGGTGGCACAAGCCTTGTCGATATCCGTCACTCGATGATATCGATCGGCGCTATCGACAATAGGAGTGACACTACTGGTTTTTTAAGTTAACAATGCGCAGTCCACTCACTTTCCAATCATCATTCAGGCGTTAAAACTAAACTATTTTTAGAATTTTATCGCGGTTTTATTCGGGGTGACGGGAGGGGACCTAAAGACTGCAAAGTCTTTGCAACGTGGGGAGAAAACTAAAATATTAAAACCGCGATAAAATCCGTTTTAATATATAACATTCGCGTAAACATAATTAGTCCATTGAAAAGTTACATTTGGGGTTGCGTTTTTTAGAGGACGCAATTTTATATTTAGCAAAACATAAATATTACCTTCTAATATTCCTTTAAATATTAGTAAATATAAAGTAGTCAGTTATACAACGTCCCGAACCATCCTTAGTAATCCAACACCCCGAAGCATCCGTTCTGGACTAAGCCGCTGACTATGCATCGTCGGTCCCAATTCATAGAATAAGTCCACACACCGTCTTGTACTTATTTGCACCATTGCAATGTGTAAAAAAAAAACAATTAAAATGTAGCCTATTACGTAACGCAATTCGGACGGGAGGGGAGGTCATGTAACACGTTACGATGCGTTAAGGGCGCAGGAGGGGGGATCCGAGCATGTAACATTGGATTTTTTATTTTAAAACAATAACAAAGGTATTTTAGCGATTTTCCGGTACTTTGCGAAAAAAATGTAATTTTAGAGTTACATTACTTTTTGAGAGGGGGCGGGGGCGTACAGGAAAATGCTACGACGCGTTACATAGAGGGGTGGGGGGTCAAAAATCTTAAAAAAATGCGTTACGTAATACTTGAACGGCCCCTTTGCATCGGCAACACATTCTTTTTTTATTTTAATTCACCCGAATTAAAGTTTGACTAATTAAGAAAGAAAGAAAGAATAATTTATTGTCGCGTTACACGTGGTGAATCCATATTATATATATATATATATATATATATATATATATATATATATATATATAACAAAAAAAACAAAAAAAAAATAAAGAAAAAAACCACTAAGTAATTAATTTCTATGTCCGAACCGCGACAAGTAGGTGGCCATCTCAGCATAAGTTGTGTTATGACAAGCAAACACAGCACTGGTTTTTAGTTATAAGTCAGATTTCAATAAACTAAGCAAATATACAAAATACTGTGTACAGTTTCATATATTTGGTAAAACTGCAGATGTACCGTCACTCGTGCGGTATAAATCACGTGCATCATACTACAGAATGCTGTCACGTCTACATTACATTGTTGCAGACTACTGCGACAGCTAGGGTTGTCAAAACGCTTGTTTCAAATTTATTATCTGTCTTGTATTATATGTACCGATTGAGTGTTGTGATGTTTCTATATTAATTAAAGACTGGTTTAAATATATGTATATAGATATCTGTATCTTTACATTACTTACCTGATAAAGAACGTTAAAGGTAAGCTTAGACTAGTAAGTTCTCACTAATATATTGCGCAAGAACTTCTAGATAGTTTCATTAGTGACAATATTGCAATAATTCTATTCTATATGCCCGACCCGCCGCAAACCCGGCAAGCTTCAAGATTTGCAAAATTCAGCTTGCCATGATTATTTACAATGTAAAAATTGCTTGCGGAAGTCAATTTCTGAAAGTTTTCTTGCTAATCTTGACCTCGCTTAAGCTTCTTCATTAACAATGGCTAAGTCACCTAAAACGTTGAGCTCAAAAGTTCAGCATGGTCTTGCAGGACATAAATTTTCATGAGATGTTAAGTCTGAACTCTCAGTAATTTAACTGTAAAACACAGTTGTAATGTCTGATGGTATTGTAGCTATAGATGTCCAAGTAATTATACTTGTACTATATAAAACAATAGCATTAACGAATCAATTTAATATTTTAAATCAAATAATACTCGACTCAACAATGTTTACAAGCTATTTTATGCTACAAGCTTTTTAGTATCCATTAAACATAATATTTAATAGGCCGTTTCTACATAAAATTATCACAAGAAGTTTTTACAATAAAATCATATTTCAGACATAAAACGCAATCTGTTTATTTTATATTTGTAAAACATCCAACAGTCAATTTCTCCGTTGAAATAGTCAAAATTATCATTACTTTTACACAGATATTTACCATTCTTTAACGAAGTTTACGTTTTAGCTACCTTTATCTTTGTTACTTTTGTAAATAAAAAATTGTTTGCTAAAAGAAGCACATGTTACGTGACTTTCCGTTTTTGGCAACCCTATTGCCGGTAGCGCCGAGTAATGGAGTGCATTATTAACATTCCGCGCTGAGCGCCCGGAATTCCGACACGTTGCGGTATTCCTGTATTTGTCTATCGTAAGACTTCTACAGTTGACGTATGTCTCTGTCTAGCTTAGACTGGTGCCCTGAAAAAACCGGAAACTACTTTCGGCTGTTAGAGATGCGTGTTTTTTATACGGGATTGCACGTTGTTCAGTCTTACTTATAAACTTGTTTTAGCGTTAAGAGGTGGTTAAGAATTACTTAAATAGCTGTCAAAAACCTCACCGGTTTCCTAATTTATACCTTATTAAGAGGCAAGATGGCGGGTTTTGACTTACAGCTGATCGAGTAAATTTGTGTTTTAACTAAGCATTACTTTGCGATTTTTTTATAAGTAACACTAATTGTGCTTATATCGTGTTTAAATGTAAGATCCCATACAATTCCCATCGCTATTCTAGGTCGATTAGTGACGTAGAAAAAGAACCCATTTTGAAGTATTGTGTTACAACATTTTTAAATACGTTGTTATTAATACAAATTTATTTAATATCAGTACGTTGCAGTGGCGGTGGGTGAAATTTACCGAAAGGGAACCCGATACAACATATAGGTACTAACTAACACGCATGAATGGGGTCTAAAAATCTTTTAATATTTTTTTAAAAAAATGGGGTTTCAATGAAAATCAGATTTTACATAAATATTTTTTTTTTCATTTTTTTCATTTATTAGGGATAACAAACAATAGTACATTATATTTTTTACAGTTTTTTACATATATATAGTGATAGTTAAATGTACTACCCACAACGCTATCCACGGATTACTTATAAATAATGATTATAGCAGTGACTTGATAATTTAAGATACATTGCTTATAAGCTAAAAATGTTCTTTGTCCAAATAAAGCATGAAAAAAAAAATATATAAAATTATAAAAGGGAAACCTGCAGGAATCAGAATATACCCTAACGGACCCTTAGCCACTGGTAGGTTGACTGGTACTTGTTTATATATATTAAATGGTTTATTATGTTACCAGTACCGTGGTATGCTGATAAAGGTGTAGACCGCTTTCATGAAAGATCTCGTACAAAATGTATGCGCAGTACGCTTGTCGGCGAATGTCAGAATTTATGTAACGAAATTACAATTTGCGGCGGAATTGTATATTTGACAGATACCGCTGCGCGATAGATTAGTTTCTGCGCAATTTCATTAACTTTGCCTTTAGAGATAACATTGTATCTTATAGAGGAAGTCACAAATTTATAAGAGGTCGTCACATTGTACAAGAAAGAAAGAATAATATTTTATGTGTCATGGACACGGCACATGTACAAAAATATTAAATAAATAAAGAACACTTTAAAAATATAATCATAATACATATTAAATAATTTTATATATAAGTAGGTAATATACAATGTGGTGCTGCATGCCGTGGCTACAAAACTTAATCCTCAGATTGCATGAGCCGGGATGATACCATTCAGAAAAAGGTCACTGCCATAAAGGCTTTTGTACAGCATTTGATAATTGTGAGATATACTAAGGTCCAATTATTTATACCCTCTTTTTTGTCTCATGCTCAAACATCTCTTCAATTACTATTTTTTCTGCCTGCTTCTGCCTTACGGTCGGCAATGCAAAGTTCTTGGCAGAGTGGATGTATGGTCTTACTATTATATGACCTACCAGCGCGATTTCCTACTTTCTCCTGTAAAATATTGCTGGCGAATAGTAACAAATTTGAAATCCCAGCGGTCTCGAGTAATATCATTCCGTGATAAAAAATTTCATATCGAAATCCATGTTTCATAAATTCAGAGTAGATACGAATGTAATATGAATATTTCTAATTTATTTCATACGCAAGTGAAATTAAATTGAAAGAAAAAATATTCCGATCAAACATCCATATCGAATTCTTGATAAAGCAGAATTTGTTCATCGAAGCGTTAATTGAAAACGTGCTGAGACGTGTTTGAGTAACGTTTCACTTACCGACTTGCCTTCGAAACCCTCGCCTCGGCCTGAAACAATAGAATATACAATTAATTATAATTTGTATTGCCTCGTATTTAGTTTTTTTTTTTGCAGTAAGTATCGTGGTGGTGATGGGCAGAAAGAAGTGGCTGTGGGGTGGATTCCCAGATAAAGATAAAAAACTCACAAACATCAAGCCTTTATCTTCGAAGGAGTAGGCAAAGGCACCCACTTTATGTTAGTTCCGTCGCATGATGTGTGTGGGCAAAGTCATGTCTGCCCCGTGACCTTGAAGGCTGCAAATTCTTTGAATTGATAGAAAATCTAAATATAAAAAACCGTGATAAACTGCAAAAACCAGTTTTATTTCAATGTATAACATTCGCGTAAACTTAAAAAATTAAGAACTATAAAGTTAACGTCTTACGCGAACATATGCGTAAACTTAATATTGTTACGCAAAATGTTGACTACACCAACGAGTCGGATCATGCTTCACCGACCTTCAGGCTTTGATCAACTATCGCAGTCGGATAAACAGCATACATAAAAGGTATTTTACAATAGTGCCCGCCCGTACATCGGAGCAATCGCTTTAATCGCCGAAGAGAATGATCCAATTAGGGAGAGGAAGGTTTAATCGTTTCATACGGTGCTGTTTTAGTAAAAGGCATTAAAGCGTCTTTTACAACAGTGACATATTAATCTGATGATTGTCACCGCTCTTTAATTTTACATCGGAGTCTACATTACATATTTAAAGAAATGATTAGGTATTTTTGATCTTCCGGTAATGCCAGTGATTGCGCGAGAGCTACGGGCAAAGAACTGTTACTCATGTGGACGTATAACGTTGAAGTAGGAATACGAATCGCACGTTGAAATTTCTGTTTAAGTTGGACAGAAAGACACGTATCTAAAATTGTAGTTAAACGAAAATATGGCCAATTTCCAACTGTAAGTTGAGTTTTGTTACAAGGGACAACACAGATAATAAAATGATAATTTAAAGTTTTTTTTAGGTTCCTATGTCAAAAGCCTAATACATCAAAAGAAACTCTTATAGGATCAGTTTATTGTCAGTCTGTTTGCCATGATCTTGATTCTCAGGAACGGGTAAAGGTATAAAGTTAAATTTATATCAAATACCTAGCTCTATAGTCTCTTTCATCAGTGAAAGAAACAAACGTGTAAGTCAACGTGATCAAAAGATATCGTTTATATCGCATATTTTAAAATTTCACAAAGAAATCAAAACCTATAGGGTACTTTCCGTTGACCTAGAATCTCAAAATGTTGACAAGAAGCAATGTCTTACAGCACATTTTATTATTTATTATAATTCAATGAAAGTTTACAGCACTTAGCCAAAACACTTACATCTAACAATATAATCTAACTCTAAATCTAACAATATTATGACAGCGATAACAATAAAATAAAATTCAAACTAATAACAAAATAACTAAAATTATTTCCAACACTTAACTTACTAAGGAACATTTTGAAGCGTTTCTAAATATATAATATATTTAAAGATAAAAATCCAAAAACTGTAAATATGTGCTCTAATAACAAAAAACGAATTTACTGTTACAAACTATTTTTTTGCGATTGGTCTGACAGTGTTTAGAGCGCACGGTAAAGTTAAGTATGTACAGATCCCAGACCGCGTGAGTCCTACTTCCAGTTATACGGATTTTGTAAGGTACAGACCCTTAAAAATATTAATTAAACAAAGTAAACGTGACAGAGTTGGATGTTCATTAATTGAAAGGGTCACTTTTCATTTCACCTGACATTGTTTTGAAGGTTTTCGTAGATGAAAACTCTTTGTAATATTGATATCCAGTTCAGCGAATTGAAATTAAATTTGGTTATTTACGTCCTGCGAAGCTCTGATATCAAAGAGGACAAAGTGATGTATTTTTTGTATTAATCTTGATATCTTTTCATAAGCTTAGTGACATTGACCTGCGGGGTCGCTGATCTTTTTACTACTGCTTAACGATATTATTTACGTAGCTAAGTATTTTTTGAAGAGCACCAAATCTGGCTGTTTTGGATTACCAGGTATATTTTATTAAATACATTAATGTTGAAAGCAAAAAATAAAAAATAAAAATGCTTTATTCATCACGTAGGCGAACATAGTTGCACTTATGATAAGTCAAGGTACATGAGAATATTCAATTATTACTTAATTAGATTAGCTTATATAAACAAAGACAATAAAATAAATGAAAAATATACTTAGTAAACAAAGAAGCCAGCTCGGGCTGGCAGGGAAGAAGAAATAAAATTATGTATGTATGTATTTTTAAATAAGCAATAAGGGAGAAACGCGTCGCGATCCTCACCGGTGAGGACAATAAAAGCCCTAACCTAGCTAACCTACCAGCCTTTCACTAACTACCTAAGCGATGACTACCCGAAGAAGAAAGGCAGAAAGAAACTCCGGGCTTTATTTTTGTCATCAATTGTCTATTCATTTATAATATTGTTATTAAATATATATATATTTTTTAATAAGTCTTTTCTATACAAAGTCTGATTAATTATATAAGCTAATACACGCACATCACCGTAAAATTGCGGAGAAAATCCACATAAAAGTATTTAGCAATAACTAAAAACCAACGAGAAAAAAACAATAATACTAAAAAATTATAAAAACTATGAAACAGTCAGTGTACAGCGTGCATACGCCTACATTTACAAACATAATATTTTCATTTCATATTTTGTCGCAGATCTTGGTCAATATAATTAAGATTATAAATTTTAAGGCTGGTGCAACAAAATGATCGGTCGGTCGTCTATTATACATTGATAATTCAATGAGTCAATATAAAATAAAATATGTCACATAAATTTAAAACTGTTACCCAGTATAATGTCAAAATTGTAGAAAGGTACACATGAGACGTTTATGTAGTTAATTTATAATATTGGCGTTAACATAGGGTTGGACAGGGTGTGCAGGACTGTTTTTCCAAACCGTCTGATCATCGAGGTAATCCTTTACATTATAATACCCCTTTGACATTAATTCGCGCTTAACATGACACTTAAATTTGTAGCCGGGCAGATTGGTTATTTCAAGAGGGATTTTATTATAGAATTTGATACAATTCGCTAGATAAGATTTATTTGTTTTACAGAGCCGGAAATTTGGAACAACTAGTTTATTCTTATTTCTAGTGTTCAAACAGTGCAAGTCACTGTTTTTCATAAAAGTACCTAGGTTCTTACGGACATACATAATATTTTGAAAAATGTATTCAGCTGGCAAAGTCAGTATATTCACCTCCTTAAACAGTTCTCTAAGGGAATCGCGAGACCGAAGGTTATAAATTGCACGAATCGCTCTTTTCTGTAAAATAAAAATGGTCTGCAGATCTACTGCAGTACCCCACAGAAGAATGCAATAAGACATAATGCTGTGGAAGTAAGCGAAATATACTAACCTTGCCGTAGCCACATCAGTTAAATATCTGATCTTCCTAATAGCAAAGACTGCAGAACTCAATTTACTCGAAATTCTTTGAATGTGGGGTCCCCATTGTAATTTCCTATCGATAGAAACCCCAAGGAAGACTGTAGAGGGTACTAATTCTAGTTTATTCCCGTCTAAATCAATATCAGTTCCATTAATCTTGTTCAGTAACGAGAATCGAACACATTTAGTTTTGCTGCATTTAATAGAAGATTATTGGCAGAAAACCAGTCAGAAATCAATTTAAATACTTTATTTGGCTCTACAAAATTTCCTTCCCTTCTATTTAGTTTAAATATTAGTGAAGTGTCGTCAGCGAATAATACAACTTCAGCCATTTTGTTAATAATGTACGGTAGATCATTAATATAAACTAAAACAGAAATGGTCCCAAAATTGAACCCTGGGGACCCCAATCCCAACTGTGGACCCTGCAGAGGAAACGTTGTTGATAAAAACTTTTTGTTTCCGACCCGATAAATATGAAGATATTAGTTTAAGCCCTCCCCCTGATGCCGTAATAGTGGAGCTTTAAAATGAGGGTTCCATGATCAACGCAATCGAACGCCTTGGAAAGATCACAAAATACCCTAAAGCATCCTGCGATCCCTCCCAGGCATCAACACAGCTTTAACTAATGCACGTCCTGCATCTTGCGTGGACCTACCCTTTGTAAAACCGAATTGCCTGTCATGTAGAATCTCATTTTTATTAAAGAACACCAGCATTTGATTAAGCATTAACTTTTCGAATATTTTACTTAAAGCTGGTAAAATAGAAATAGGCCTATAATTGGAGGGGGTGTTGGAGCAACCAGTTTTAAAATTGGTACTACTTTACTTATCTTCATAAGATCAGGGAATATGCCGTCTCTTATGCAGCAATTAAAAATATCAGAAAGGATTGGGGCGATGCTAACTATCACTGACTGCAACGCTTTAACAGACAAACCCCAAAGATCTTCATTAATGTTGAAAGCATTGAAGTTATATGAGGTTTATTTAGTGCCTAAAATGGACAAGCACGATGTTGAATCAAGCTTGTAACTCAAAGTTCTTATGAGATTTTCTTTTGAAAAGGCTGGAACGTCACGTTTTTTAAGTAAATTACGCCAGTGGCTTCAAACATCTAAAGAAAGTTACTCGTTATTTACAAAGTATCTCATAATCTTTTATAATAATGAGTTTGATACAATTATTTATGTTAAGCACTCGTATCGAAATTAAAAATTTATAATTTTGCAAGTAAATAAATAAACAACATAAAATCTATATTTTTTTCTATTACGCACGCTACTTTATACCTTTGAACTGATTATGAAAAATGCAACACTAGATTTTTGGCCCATTATTCGGCGGCAGAAATTGCATTCTGAATTGGTGGTAGATAATAATTTACTGACTTTAAATATTGTTTAACATTGTATATATTCGAATAAATAATTTCAATTCATACCGATATAATTGGTATAATCAAGTATTAAAAATTTTACAGCCATGTACTTATTATTAAATGGTATTATCATTATTCAGTGGCTAAGGGTACATATAACCCGATTCTTGCTTGTTTCCCTTTCCTATTTTCATCATCATCATCAACATCATCAGCCACATAAAGTCCACTGCTGAACATAGGCCTCCCCCAAACATTTCCAGACGGACCTGTCGAAAGCAGCCCGCATCCAACGTGTTCCTATTAATACATATTAAACATTATTAATTAATTAATTAATTGCAAATCTTATTTATACATATTAGTACCTATATAGTGAGTCGGATTCTCTATCGGATATATTTCACCCTTCGTTATTACAAGTATTAGTAACATGATACAATTTATTGACTAAAGTGACCGACGAAAACAATCTCAGCGCTCCCTAGTCATCTGATGGAATTACCGCTTCTATAAATAGTTTATCTATACAGAAGGGAAACATAATAAGGACGCCCACACATCGGATTATACCGTGAAACATTAGGCTTCGCACAGCCAAGCGAGATCATGGGGCGGAACGGCGTTTTTATCGGGGTCAAATCTTTATGGGATGAGATATCGAGAATTGTTCGGGTGGAAAAGTTCTGGAATGTTTGCGCAATGATATATTATATTTATCGCATATTTTCTTTAGTAACTTAACTTTAGTATAGTAGAAGTGGCAAATACTTGGAAGTGGGTTTCTATCTGCGATGTTAAGAATAAACCTGGAAATTAATAAAGTAATTCCTAGGTCTAAAACTACTGATTGAATATAATAATTTACTTATTTAATCTTTAACTAGAACTGTAGAATGAAATGATGTATAAGTGAACAAAACATTACTTATTATAATTATATTAATATCTTGAACTATGAATGCGCTAGGTGGTTCCACCCCCACTAAACACCTTGAGTACGTCCGTGGTGTTACCTTGTTTATTGCTTTATCACCGCTATTTATGGGGTGTTACTGTAGAAAGCTATTAAGCCTTGTATAATCTACTTTGCGTCATATGATACGGTATTAAAATGCTCATCTTGAGATCTACGAGTTTTAATTAAGTAAGTAGTACTACCTGGCTTTAAGATTTACCTACTTAAAAATAACTAAAATGAGAATTTATTTTCATTAAGTATTCGATTGTCAATCTTTGTCTACGTCGTAGACTCTATGGGATCTTAAATCTTGTGATGTTAACAAACCATTTTATCCTTATTTTAAATAGGTATTGTTTTAGTGTTCCAAGGTGGCTTATATAAATATGGAGGCTGAATTTAAACCCATAATATCACGTGCCATTGTTTATAACGCCTGTAAGTGAAGCTTTCCCGTGACCTAAATTTCTACTTCAAAACAATTCGAAAACAAAACACTGTTACACGTTAATGTAATAAAATTATATGTCAGATAACATGTAAAATTGAAAGCGGTAAGTAATAACATTTAAATGTGTTGAAATAAAACTATTCGTCAGATTTTATCGTGGTTCTTTATATTATAATGTTTCGTCGACGTTTCTAGAATGTTGTAACATTCATGGTCACGGAGGGACTGAGGTGTTGGTCGTCCGAAAAGTCAAAATTACATTTTACAATTGTGCAAAATTAAATAGTTTTAGCTGTTGACGCTGACGATTTACGCAGAATGATTTTACAGTGTTTTAACACTATATAATTATTATAATATAAAAAACCGCAATAAAATCCGAAAACATAATTTTATTTCAATGTATAACATTTACTTAAACATATTAAATCATTATTCAAATGTGTTTTATTATTTTGTCAAAAATATTTTCCAAATAGGTACAAGTACTGTAGGACACACTACTACATGATTAAGGAACAAGACAAAGAGACAAGAAGAGTAAGTACTATCATATATGGCCGAGGCTGAACAATTTAAACTTTAATTCTCATTTCACCTCAACTAATACTTAATTATGTACTAGAGACGCATTTCAATTTGTATAAATCTAGAAAGATGAAATCACAGCTTCGTAACATAAATAAATTAAATATTAACCACGTAAATGATCCAATTACACGTAATAATCGCGAAATTAAGCAAACATCTTGATGTAATGAATAGACGCCAACATCGTAAGAAATTTACGAGCAAACATAATCTCGTGACAATACAGCTCGGATTGATCCTGACGTCACCACGCGTATGTAGGTCATCGGAACGAATACCTTCCAGGAGGATGATTTCGCTATTTTATTTTCGGATATTTTGTTATAGATTCGAACACCATTTCTATAAGGGCGAAATAGTCAATTCATTCATAACTCAGACTCATTTATGATACAAATCCCTTCTAAAATAAACGAAACCCTCTCAGTAATGGCGGAGCCCCGTGCTCATGTACAATACAGGGCTAATATACAGGATCATTTTAAAATTTGCGAAAAGAAACCATACTGATGTCTTCTTATCTTATTATAAGTCATTCTAAATGTAGATATAAAAATGTAAGTACCTACGAAATAAATATGAATAAAAGTCATCAAGTCCAACGAAGAGAATTTGTCGGAGCGGCAACATCATACTTTCAGTCAGAAATACACTTACACACCCAACATATCCGCCCTAACTTAAAAATTGTTAGAAAACTAATACCGCGAATTTTGGCAAAAATATTAGTATGCATGGATGATTTTGACATAACGTTAGCAAAGATTAAGACGATTATATGGTTTCATTTAGTAAGGGAATATCAAAATAACCCTGTATAATTTATATCCCCTCCAAACTGTAACACAACTTTAATTCCACGCTACTGCTTGAAACCATGATGAGGAGCAGCGATACATCAAACAAAGTATGCGAAAATTCATCAGGCTATCCAGATACTTTCGAAGATACCAGATCGAGTATACGGCTTTTATGATTCACCACCGCATAAAATATAGACTAAAAAACCGGCGCTATTATTAAACACGTTCCACGTCTCGAAAATAAGATTGAATAGAACAAGCATCGCTTTTAGCGTGAAAGGTAATACGTTTATAACGCAAAGCCAACAAAATAAAAACTGCCATTCCCTGAAGGTGCCTACGTGCTTTATTATTGACTACGCTGTCGCCGCGCATGCAAGAATTACCACATTTTTATATCAACTCTCTTAACATCATATAACAGTCCTCAACAACCATAGTGGAATTTGATTATTTACTTCAAAAACTCTAAGGCGTTAGCCTTGCAATTGCAAGTCATTGCACAACCTTAGAGTTTTGATCACTAAATATGATTAATGTTAAATATGTTTGAATCATAGTGCCGTCTTTGTTAACTCTTAATGAAAGACAGTGACAGCAGGAAGTCTTAAATATGTTTAGCGCTAAACATGTTTAGTAAGTCGTTACCGAGCTTAGAGGCTTTAAGAACTAATTCTCGACACAAGGAGTTAACATTTATGTATTTCGATTAAGAATTACACGTTTTATCTAGAATTTGTGCCAGATAAGCCTTTAATGTTTCAATATTTTATTTGTTATAACTACGCCATGATATTTTCATCCGTTAAAGGCCTTTCATGCAGCCGGTACCATAATAACCTAGTTTTATAAAAGAAAATATTATTAGACAGTTTCAGTGATAGATGTGTGTGGGTGTTTATAATTAATTAAAAGTATGTTAAAGCTATTACACATTTTCTGAAAACATTTTACTCCTTCGCGGGAAGTGTTAATAAAAATAGAAACTCATTATTCATTGCTTAATGTTATGATAAGTAAATGGTCACACAATTTTAAAAGGTATTAAATTTATATTAAGTATAGAGAATGTTATGTACTTTTATTTATCCATCTGATATTGCTAGCACTATTCTAATGTAGGTCTTGTTTATTTGCCAAAAAAAAAGAATATTCTGAAATCCTTATCAATATTTTAAATGTGAAATTATATGTGAATGTGGGGTACTTAATAGGGTAAGGAATTTAGAAAAAAATTCACATTATCATTTGCGCTGCAAAGTGACAGAATACTTCTAGCATAAACATGTACAGATTTTTTATTTTATTCTAAAAGTGATTTTCAAACGAGTGGCAAACGACTATTGCAGATTTCTTCGAAAGTTTGAGTTCAGACTATATTTATACCAAAACTCCGGCAATTATAGAGCCTACAAAGTTGAATCGCAAGTACACATTTCTCGTAGTTATCCGTTGTGATAAGATTTCAACAAAATGGCGAATAAATTAAGAAAACCCCATATTTAAATACTCATGCAAAACTACTTTCTATTAATTTTTAAAATGATGTTCTATTAGATTAGAGAACTAATTCTACCAAAATTTATATTTATATCAGTAAATAATAATCTTCCGACGATGGCCAATAGATGGCACTATTACCAATTCCAATTTCGATTTATAATATGACGCGGCACGAAGGCCTCCACCATTAATAATCCCATTGACGCTACAAATCAATTTGGTTCGTATAGAGCTGAGGTATAGAGCTTGTTCCGCGTAATACACGATCACTAATCATCCAGTGACAATCTAGCTGTCAGCTTCCTAGACTATACGAAACGTGCACGAACTTTAGGTGGTAGCATGTAACTGAAATAAAAGTCTGTTTTCATATTCACTCGGCCAAAGATTTTTATTTACATACCTATATCACGTGTGTCTTCTGCTTTTCAAACTTGACATTGGCAGAATTGTCGTAAAAACGATACAGCCAAAAAAAAATGATTGGTGTGAATAAAAAAAGAAACTATCCAAATCTATACTTTATTCATTATTTTTATAAAATTAAAAAAATATATATTGTTTCCGACTGATTATTTACAGAAAACATGGGCAGAACAGACATAAACCTATGTAGTATGTACGATCCTATTAGACGTTCATTATGATATTTGAATCGTAGTATTGTAATTTTAAATTCATCTACTACTTAATACGAGCCCATTCTATGTCTCATGATGACGAGCCTACATAGGACTAATTACTGTTTGTGTCATCATGATGCAGTGACTTTCTTCTCTACTCAATCATTTGTTTAAAAAAATATAACATCAAAATAAAAAATAAATAGTGCATGGCAACCCTATCAAAAAACATTTAAAACACGCCATAACAGCTAATTTAAACCCAAAACTTATGCCCCTAAAGTTGGAAGATGTAATAAACACAACAGTTCGTTCTGAAGACAAAGTTCATAATCTAGTTGTAAAACAAGATACGATATTGTCCGCATCTAAAGTTGGATTCGCTCGACTACTCTTACTTAAATGTAAAAATGTTTGATTGTTCACCCTTTTTCACTAAATTCAAAGAGTAGGACGTTACTCAATTCGTCGTATTGTAGTTTTGTTGTAACATATTTATGTACATGATTTTAATGACGTTAAAAATCTTTCACATAGTCAAAATCACATGAAAAATAGTATTTTGAATCACACCTACACTAGGCGATTACATTGAAAAGCCTAAAGGTGAACGACGTAGACTCACTAACTCGGCAAATAAAATTTCTAAGTAAAATATCATATCTGGAAAAAATGTGACATTAGTTTTAGCGTTTTATTATCTAGATACTGTTTACTACCAAACCCATTTAGTTTAAAAGTTAATAAACGAAAAAACACTTCATCAACAAACATTTACGATTTTTACTGGATTTTGGTAGAAAACAGTACTTACATAATAAAACGTTAAAAAGTGAATATCGCTATTTTTTCAGATGCGATAGTTTATTTGGAGTCATCGGTTTATTGGAAACTGTACTTTATTTACAGTCATCCTAGAGCTGTTATTAACGCAGATAATACTAAGGCTAATAATAATGCCACCAGGCTCTCCGCAAACACTTGCCAGGATATACTTAGTGGGGGGATCAGGCGGGTTTCCGTTCACGTAAAATTTATACTTTCATGAAATCATAAACAAGAAACATTAAGATTTACTTGTTAGAAAAACCTTTCAACAATGTATAAGGCCTAATCGGCTGTTTTGGATTCGTGTATTGTAAAATGGAAGATAATGAAAACGAAACCTACCTTAATCATTTTTTTGGGTTTGATTTCAATTATTCATTTCATTTTCACAATATTATGAGCCTTGTTACTTAGCTTCATAGTGATAGTCTAGGTACGCAAAGACGTATTTGTAAATAGAACAGATTTTTAGTCAGTTTTCGTTTTGTATCAGCCATTACTATTACTCAACATTGGCAAAATCATAGATAAACGGTGTAAGCTATAATATAAAAGTAGAAGAAAAAATAAAACCAACTCGTCAGTTGTCACAATGATCTACATATTGAAAGGTTCTCGAAGTTATGAGAAAACTATCACAAGTACTACACATTTTACGAGCTGGGTATGCGGAGCATATTCGTCAATGCCTTCGGCGTTTTTCATACTTTTGATCTTTTAGACATTTCGCACGTACTTTGCTCCCTACTTGCTAATACCACAAATATTATAAAGACAAAAGTTTATAAAGTATGTTTGCGATAGAATATTAAATCGGTGATAGGAATCAGGTGGAGTTTGATATGCAGGTAGATTGTTTATTGTGGAATACTGCAAAGATCATTTGGTCTGGGAAGAAGCTAACACAAACAGAGTCGAGATAGTTTTTACAAACATAAAAAAAAAAAAATATTTAGTAATCAACCACGGTTTCAGTGGCGAAGGGTGACATTTTGGCGAAAGGGAACCCGACATATTATAGCTACTGCTAATATGTATAAATGAGATCTGCAAATCGTTCTAATGATGATTTTATATAAATTACGAATGAGAAGCTGGCATGAGTCGGGTTATGTGGCCCTTTGCCACTGCACAGTACAATAATTAAGAACTGATACATTATGAGATACAAGAACAGACTACAAGCAAAAAGGTGAAGTGTGTAATAAGAATGACGACGGGAATAAATGCCAAGAACATGTGGCATCGAACCGATCTAATGAAATAATAAAGTACAGTAATAAGTAATGAAGATTTCATTATTCTGTCTAGAGACATGCAGTACTTGAATACATCGTGTATTACGTCTTGCGGCTGTTCTTACAAATTAATTAGAGAAAAGACTGCTACAGCGGTTAGTTAATTGAATATAAGAGTGGCTCATCTACTTCTTTTTATTCAATGCAAAAAAGATGCAAGTTCGAAATCATAATCACTTTGTTTTCTGTGGAAATGTGGCTTTAAATAAATAATCAGTTTTAGTTTTATGTAATTTATATTATGTCACGTTTATTTCTATAGTCCCTAAGATTTCATGTTAGTTAATAGCGTTACTAAATGAGGCTAACAGTGGTAGATACTAAATTCAAATGAATTGTCATCACCAATAAAGTCAACTATTGTTACTTGTAATTTAAGGGTGGGTGTTACATATTAGAGGGTAGTTTAAGATTAATTCTCGATAACTGTATAAATTCGCGGACGGCCCGACAGCATGTTCTCTTTGCACCTAATAAATAGTAACAAGTATGCCGATTTTGTATTTATTACGTACAACTTTATTATTGTACTTACTGTCATTCCTAACCTAACTTGATAGGTAAACAATTGATGCCTCGGTGGCATAGTTGTAATTGTTATACATTAAGGACTATCGCGCTGAGGTCCTCTGTTTGAATCCCGGATCAGGCCAAACGAATTGTGTTTAGGTTTTTCCATCTTACAAAGTACCCAGCCGCTGCTTGGAGTCAGGACCTTTTTTTTTATTTTTTATTTTTTTTGGTTTCGCGGAGAAAGTTCCTTATTACTACCGCCCAGCCTTCGTGGGGGGCGACTGAGCGGTAATGCTGGGGTAACCGTGCCTTACGGCCCGGCGTTGAGCCGCCCGGATTTGATGGTGACCTTCGGGCGACCGCTGGGCCGAGTCCCTAATCCTATATACAGCTAACCTATGCACGGCCTACCAGCTAAAACTCCGCGGTGGCCCTCTTCGGCGCATTCGGCCGCGGGCTTCCTCTGACGTTGAAGTGTCTAGTCTGCGACCGCAGCCGCCCCTGCGCGGTGCCGCCTTGCGGCCCGTCTCCTATGGGGGCTCAGAAGCCCCGCGCACCGAAGGACGCCCTCGGCGTCTACGGCAGCGTGATGCCAACTACACACACTGCCTTCCAAACCGGGGTTAACCGACAAATGTGCAAAGATGCACAGAAATGCACTAGGCCGGACAGCCCCCTGCTGCCCGCCGACGACCCCCTTCGTGGCCCCTATTAGTCGCCTCTTACGACAGGCAGGGGATACCGTGGTGGAATTCTCCAATCGCCCCCATTCCACAGGGCGGTTGGAGTCAGGACTGCAGACTTTTAAAAAACAAAAAAAAAATCACTAAGAAAAAACATAAAAATTATGAAATAGTCTTACAAATAGTATTAACAATTGATGCGATAAGAAAATATTATGATGCACTTCATAAAATGTCTTATTGTCCCTTATCAGATGAAAGACGGGTTTATAAATAGGCTACGGGAGGAAGTTACCAACAGAGCTAATCGCCAGATAGTTTGCGGTAAGCCGACTGCTTCCGGGCCGGTAAATAGCTTCGGCCGGACTTTATGCGGTTAATGAACAACCAATATTGTTTTTTGCTGGATCTGAAATCAAGGGTTACGTTTTTATTTTAGTAATTTTAGGCCAGCGTGGTGGACTGAGGCCTAAGCCCTTAGTAGTAAAGGCTAATGCTCAGTAGTAGGACAGTATATAATAAAGGGCTAGTATTCATATTATAATTAATTTAGGAGACTATTAAGAGGTATTTTAATAATGTTAATTACACAACTGGAAATTTTAATTCTAATAATGTTCTTGGTTCAAATACTGGATGTTAATTTGGTTTTTTGCATTGCTGAACGGATATTGTCATGTCTGTTATTAGTAGATTCTTTAAAAAGCGTTTAAGCACTTTGAAATCATATAGCTTCTAACTGCAGAAGAAAAAATACTAAAACCAAAATATACGTTACATAATAATTATCCTGTAATTTCTAGGTTTTCAAATAAGAATGTACTTGTACAAAATCGGTAATTATGAAGTCCTTCTAAATACATCAAAAGATTTCATTTTCTTTTGGTATATTCAAAGTAGAATTGCAAGATACAAAGAAAAATTAAATATAATGTAACATAAAAGTCTTTGAGAATACTAAAACGTATTATACGTAACTGAGTATATTGAAAAATGTCTTTTATTCATTCGTGCCTTATTATATTTGCTTTCAATTTTACAAAATTCAAATTTCATTGTATGATACTTTTCAAGTGATATTTCGAGATATATATAAATCTTTCATGTAAAAATACAAATTATGTCGAGAATTAAGTGGACAACTTACTATATCGATATCTTTATAGAAATTAATGGGGAATTAGACAAGTCGGTTGCCTGGTAGTAAACACTACAACTTCATAAATAATAGCGATACTCTTAAAAAAATTACGCATTGGTTGATACTGTACTGCCCCAAGTAGACGACATTCATATGCTACATAACTGCATACTATCACCAACCACAGGATGTCCAATACTGAATATAGGATGGTGGCATTTTACTGGTTATTGGATATTAGTAGCCGTGCGGATAGCAATCACTGTAAACAAGGCGTAAAACCCGCCAGAGTAGCCCACGTGAGTACATCGCATTCCGGGAGCAGCCTGTATATATCGGGCTACGAACAGGCCAGCGTAATTGTGACGATTGGCGAGAAGTAATCACGCGCCAGTCGATACTTACTGTATCTAATCGCCACTCTATTTACAATAGAGTGCAATGATGCCGTGCAAAAAAGGTCTATACCTAACATTACCGACCGACCTGTCGAAAGCGGTCGGCATCCATCGATTTACGTAGTATTCCTTAATTCTTAATAATGACGGAGTAGTGGAGTTTATAACTTAGGGTATTTTTCAACTTTCGAGTTCCACGAGAGTTTAGTAACTAAGCTATCGCTCGACTTTCAGGTTCGTTTAAAAATATCACGAGTCCCTGACACAGAATTATCTAAATCGACTCAAATATACTTTCCTAACTATTCCCATTCAAGGTCTCACGAATCCCGTCTCTTTGATTATTTAGGTTCATTATTCAACCAATAAAATGGACAGTTATGATTTGGAGAATTTCTTTGCGTTTTATGGTCAGAATTATATATTTTTCGCAATAAATTTTTAGTAGGTATATTTGCAATATCATCAGTCTTTATTTTTTACTGTCTTTATAATAATAAAATAGATATAAATACACTCTATAATTATAACCAGTCCTTCCTACATGAAGATACCTTTTTTTTGTGTAAAGACGCGATACCAAGTTGAAACTGTAATTGATTAATACTTCGTTAAAATTCCTTGAATTACAACTAATCATTAAGATTTAATCGTCTATGTTCTAGCACAATTGCATAAATCATTTGCAAGTAGGATAATTAAGAATATAGAAGATAAATATTTCACCCTTCCTCACGCCAGCAGGAAGAATTAGAATCCTTCAAAAACAGACGTATACTATCTACCTATATATATTATACTAAAATCATAATCTTTGACTTTACCGTAGCGTAGGTTAGCTAGATTAAGTTTGATTATAATATAAATAGCGTCCCTAAAATAACCTTTTATATTTATAATTTCATCACGTAATGAATTCCAAATTTCGTTTGACCAACAGAATACATGTCTGAGCGGAGAGACCGCAGAATCTCACAGAGTTCTCGAGATGTTTGCGGTCACGAACATAAGCACTCCTTTGAGACTAACCTACTTTGAATGGCAATTTATAGTTGGAAATATAATGTGCTTATTTAATTTCTATTTACATGGTATTTTTTTCTAAAACGCTTTTTGTCTATTTATATTAATTTTCCTTTTATTTCTACCTTAAAATTTCGACGAAACTCAATTTAATCATACACAAATTACACACGATTATATTTTATATTTCTCGCAAGTTATATTGCAATAGACAAATTCTAAGAAGTTCAAAGAATTTCATATATCAATAAGTGGTATTTAAGTTAGTAATTAATTTAATATAACTTTTGAACATTTATCAAGGACGAAGTTAAATAAACACATACACAAATTAATATCATAAGAACAATAAATAATAAGCGTTAACGTGATAATTAATGGTAAATTCCAGTTTAGTTGAAAACTATAAATCCTTGAAACTCCTAAATAACAGTAAGTTTGTTTTCTCATTATTCCACAAATAGAAATTTGAGAGCTTTGGAAAATTTGTTTCTAGAAATAACTCGCTCGGCAGTCTTTACTGTAAGCCACCCCTACAAATTGAGAGATTGCCTTTCTTATTGCCTATTGGCAATAAGAAAGGCAATAGATTGGTATATTTTTGTATTTAGAACATTTTGTGCGTAATTGAAATTATATTTTTAGATTCTTGAACACGGTTATTTACACTGTATTTAAAAAAAAGTTTTATTTTCCTCGCTATCATTATTAACTTTTCATTATGTCATTCCAATAAAGTTAAAACCTATAATACTAAAAACCCTGGGCTTATTGGGAGGTAGAATCTTGATAGCTTATATCAAGGATATATATAGATAATTTCATCAGGTAAAAATTCCACTTCAAACTCATCACACATATACATTCTAAGCAAGGACTTAAGGAGTCACCGGAACTTTCAAACTTGTGTAAATACGACTAAAATCCAAAAATTTTACTTCTTTTAGTGTTATCTGCATTTCTATTCTAACAAAATGAATTTAGATACTCGTTACACGTTTACTAGTGGGAGGTCTCTTATATGTGAGAGTCCGCGTGGTTAGTTACCACCGCAATGTCTATTTCTGCCGCCAAGAAGCAGTGTGTAAACACTGTTGTATTCCGGTTTGAAGAACATTCTAGTCCGTGTAACTACTGGATATAGTAAGACTTAACATCTCATTCAAAGCAATAAAATAAAACACAAAACATGCCTGCTCAAAAACTACTCTTTCATTAGACATGTCTATATGTTTAATAGCTTACCATCAGGTGAACGGCAAGTTCGTCATTCAAAGCAATAAAATAAAACACAAAACATGCGTACTCGAAAACTACTCTTTTATTAGACATATCTATATTTTAGATCAACTATCGTTATGCCATGAAACCCTGCGCGTTAAAAGGCCAAGGGCCAAGGAAGATGGGCGTATTACGTAACTTTTCTCCACCGAGATATTTTCTACGACGATGGCGTACAACGGAAAAGTTTAGCTACACCCACATAAAATATTAAATATACAGGATACAAGCTGTTCCTTATTAAAATGTTTATGCGTATCCAGGGAACGAGTAAAGATTTAAGGGTTTAGAGGTTTTTTAATAAGATACCTATCGTTTTTGGACGGCAAATATTGTTTTAAACTTTCAAATATTGTTTAATATTTTCTCATTGGATGACTGAGCCTAGTTGATTGTGGAACGGACTGCCGAGACAAATGTCCGCAGGTTCAAATTCCAAAAGGCACACACCACTGATTTTTCTAAAAAAATATGTGTGAATTATCGCTTGCTTTAACGGTGAAGGAAAACATCGTGAGGAAACCTGCATACCTGAGAAGTTCTCTATAGGAATTTCGAGGGTGTGTGAAGTCTACCAATCCGCACTAGGCCAGCGTGGTGGACTAAGGCCTACTCCCTCTCAATAGTAGAGGAGGTCCGTGCCCAACAGTGGGACAGTAAATAGTACAGGGCTGATATTATTATTATATTATAATGTCTGATAAATGCAAATCTAAAATTCTTTACATATAATAAAAATGTTGAATACGTCAATTTGTTTTTGCCTTACGTCAAACATTGCTGAAAAATACTAATAAACACGCTATAAAACTATGAGTACGAGACCGCACTAGTGTGTAACATACGATAAGGGTTGACAAATTCAACCGAATGTAACGAGGTATTTTGGCGGAGTTAAAAAAATACTTTATTATGCTTTTTATACGAAAATATTTAATACAAGCCTTGTTTGTACTCCCATATGACAAAAACATGAACTTTATTCGTGTGCTACAAAATAAAGATGATTTTAATGAATGATGAATAGAATTAATGAATAGATGGTATGGAAGGTGTCGAGGGATATACTATAACACCGTATAACAGATGAGCCATTTATATTTATTATTATTTGTTGTCGTATAACTGTCCACCGATTTAATAAGTAAATAAGAAAATGAGCTTTGCAAAGAATATTTTTGCACACAATTCTCCACTATTCTCTATGGCATAGTTCGATAACCGTTTAAGTATGCCAGACGGAGTGTTCGTCGGATAATGTGCCACAGGGTGATGCGGGGAGATATGGCGATATCTTACAAAGTGAAAACATCGCTGTATTTTAATATTATTCTTCTGTTAAGTTGAAGTTACTGGACTCAGAGTGCAATTTAAACGTTAAAGCTATTTTATATGGAATGTTTTTTAATGTCTTATAAAGAAACTGGTGATAAATTATGAGTGATGCAAATACACTGCTTTTTGTGCAATATAATATGGCGCTGGTTGACTTAAAAGAGGTATTAAAAATGCAATAGCATTTCGTGTGGTCGGTGCGTTAACCAGTAATTTAATTCAGCATTACAGTGATTCTTCTCACGTATGACTATTGAGGGGCGACGGTAATTACTTAACACTAGGTTATTACTGGAATTGAAATGGAAATGGAATTTCAAAGCTCGTCTACTTCTTTATCTATAATAAAAAACGGCAGAGAAAAAATAACTTGAATTTTACACAGTCATTATAGACAATTAAAATAAACGACAATTGCTATACTGGCTTTAAGAGAATGTAAACAAGTGAACATAATCATAACATTTAATATTCATTTCAACACAAACTCGATTAATGAACCACAAACAACGCGACACGATATGGTATACTGAATGTCCATTCAATAATGAGCTTTAATTTATTTCCATTGTCTATTTTCCGTGCCATTTTCCCCCACGCCACCCCGTTTAAGTAGCACTTAGTGCAGTCGACAAGACTCACTCATGTCGAGCAGTGTCAACATCCGACGACGCAGGAACTTGCTTTATTGCCCTGTCGGTAAAGATTGCGAAGTAGCTTGGCTTTTTCCGGAGCCAGATTATACTACGTGGTTGCTTTTGCTCACGGCTTTGCCTCATTTTTTATTAATAAATAATTAAGGTCTAAGATACTTTAGTTTAGTTACCAATAACTTACCTAATTATATATATAACAATAGTACCACGCAATTATTATATACCGTGCCACTGTTGGGCACGGGCATTGTTTATGATTAAATTGATCAAATATTATTTAATATGTCCATTTCTACTAATCGAAAAATATCTTATCGTTGTGTCGATTCTATACGTTACATTATAATCTGCAAATGTTACCTTATATGGTGATATTTATTTTTAACCGACTTCAAAAACAGGAACAATACAATACATTTTTTTTTTTAAAATCGGTTAAGTAGTTTGCCTTTTAAACAAAAATAAATAAAATAAGTATGTTGTCCAAGTAAACTAAATTGCGAAATTTAGTTTTCTATGACATTTTCAGTTGTGTTTATTTTATTCTCATTCAATATTAATAAATTATACGACGTGTTTTATGACAACGAACGAACTAAATCATTTTATTTCAAATAAAGTAACATAAACAACAAGATACAGTATAGACAGAAGCATAGACAAAATCAATGTAGTACATAAAAACGCTGTTGATATAATCACAATAAATATTATTTATTTATTCCATTGCATCTATTCTTCGTGTTCTATATCGTACTATTTATTCACGAGCTTAATAATTGTTAACAATAGCATGTAATTATCGCTGCAACTAAGCCCGTTATTATTCGCTATAGGTGAGCTCGTAATTGTCGTCATTCTAACCTTGTTGAACGGTTAAACACTGCATTAATGCATCGTGACCAACGGCGCATGATAATAGATACGATAGCTAGTATAAACATATTTTACATGTTTACTAGTTTATTATGTACAAGAAGTTAGAGGATAGCATGATGAATATATATGTCTAAGCACATACAAACTAGCGTGACGCCTATTTCCTCTTCAGGTGTAAGCAGAGGTTTAACACCCACATTTCACAGGATATCTTCGGCCCTATATAATAGAGAGCGACTCTATAGCCGTTTACATTTCACGAAATATTTTCGGTTCTGTAATTGAGCGCGAGTCTATTGCCGTTTACCGGACACAGTTCCAAAGTCCGTTCTGATATGGAGCAGAAAAACCCAATGTTTTTATTCCCGACCTGACAATCGTACCTGAGACCTCAAAGCCGTAGTCGTACCGTAGGCACAGTTCTACGCCACCAAGGTAGTGACAACAATGTCTAACTGAAAAGAAAATATTTGTTGTCACGTTTCACACTTTGGAAACAACGTTTCTTTTTCTAATTGGATTGAAGCGTGTATAGGAAGAGAGGAACGACTCCGAAAAGGTTATTTGCGTTCAAGGCTACCTTCATATACGTGGCTACAGTGTTGCCTCACATATCTTGTTGAACAGAAATATATTTCCGAGAGCTAGTATTCACGAACAAAAGAGAGACAGAGCCTTTCTGGTTATTTACAGGTGACTCCAAACGAACCACTATGACATTTTCAATAGTATAATATGGTCACTATTCAAACGAGTGCAAAATATATCCTATTTCATTTTATATTATACGTATAATGTAAACTCTAAAACATAAAGTAAGGTGGTGGTAGGATATATTTTATATCCACCCGGGTAGCAACTACCGTACACAAGATGTTAAAACTTGCCATAGGGGCCCACGTTAGTTTCAACAGGCCTTTTTTTTTTTTTTTATTTCGCGGAGAAAGTGCCTTATTACTACCGTCCAGCCTTCGTGGGGGGGTGACTGAGCGGTTATGCTAGGGTAACCGTGCCTTACCTACCTTAGTTTCAACAGGCCTGCATAATTGTGTCGACTGGCGAGGGGTTACCATCTCTCGCCAGTCGACATTCTATTGGACCCCACTCCACTTACCATCAGATGCAGTGGGACATTGGCGTGCCTGTATAGCAAAAAAAAATTACCCGTGACTGAAAATTAATTTGCCTTTTACCATACCAGAATATATTAAAGAGTTTTTCCGCAGTGCGCTAAGAAACATCGAGAAGAGCGTGTCGTTAAATATTCATTTTACATGTAATAAGGTGTCTCGTATGCGCGACTTCATCTAGAGTCTTGATACTGCATTTCCACGTTATATGAAAGCTCTGTTGTGTACAAGTTGAATGGTTATAGTAGCCAGTGTAAATATTGAGTATTTGATTTATATTCATGTGAAGTCTCAACGTGATAAGGGAGAGTGTAAAATGTTGTCATTAAAATAGTGGATAGCATTGTTACTGTTTATAGAAAACACTAATTGAATCAAATGATGGTATGACTATGATTTGTATAGCTTTTTTAAATTTAAAATTAATTATTTTTAAAGATTCTTCTATATAATACAAAAAAGCATATCGCTGGGATGGTGCCTAAAAAACCAAATTGACATTTATACGTAAATCGTAAGTAAACAGAGACAGAGAGAATTTAATGATTTTTATGACACTTATCCAGTTACCAATGTAGTACTTGACTATCTCCGACGACATAATTTTAAAACCATATAACAAGATTAATATCACCGATACTTAATACCAATGGAAATTATAAAATACACCAGGGGCGTACATTAGAGCGTTTTGTATTCGAGTCCACGACCGACCCCGATACTAGCCTTCGTAAGCCGAGACTCGGATGAATTCGGCTTTGTACTACGACACAGGCTTTCGCAGATATTGGAATATCTAAAACGATTTGTTTGTATGTTCCTTAAGCTTTAAATTATTATTGAATTTTATAATAATAATATAATATATCAACCCTGTATTATATACTGTCCCACTGTTGGGCACAGGCGTCCTGTCCACTGAGAGGGATTAGGACTTAATCCGCCACGCTGGCTTAATGCAGATTGGTTTGATTGACACACACCCTAAAAATTCTTATAGTGAACTTCTCGGGTATGCAGGTTTCTTCGTAATGATATCCTTCACCGTTAGAGCAAGCGATAATTTACTAAGGGATACAGAAATAACTCTAGAAAAATTCCATGCCCGTGGATTTTGAACCTGCGGACATTCGTATTGGCAGTCTGTTCCATTCCCAATTAGGCTATCGCCGCTTTTTGATAAACGGTATACCTTATTCTATTTAACCTATTACCTTCTACTCGCAAACATACACTTGCCAAGCATTAAAGCCGTAGCACGGTGGTATTTTATCCTAATAAATATTATATAATCCAGACTAGTGAACAACGAGAGCCTTTTTCCTTCGACGATTGTCACTGGTAAGTATTATGCCGGCTTGTTGTACAGCGGCTAATTACGGCACACAATCCATCGAGCAAGCCAATATAGTTAGGTTTACAGGGTATACGGCAGTATATACGGCGAATGGCAGGGTATACGGCGAAGCGTGCATACAACCCGATTCCTACCGGCTTCCCTTTTACGTTTATCAACATGTGTCTTAGTTTATGTTTTCTATTAAATTGGCCTCAATTAGTTCACTAAGGATTTTTTGGGTTGGGGTTACCTTATCAAAAAATTCACCCATCGCCACTAGTATACAATCGATAGTTATCTGGATGCAAAATATGTTAGGGATATTGTGTCTAAATATCATAAATCCTGTCAAAAGCCCATTTAAACATTAAAAAAAACAATCACGTCGAATTGATAACCTCCTCCTTTTTTTGAAGTCGGGTAAAAACAGAATCAAATGTAAAATTTTATTTTGCACCTCTAATATACTTTATAGAATTCTAAAAACCATCTCTGGGGATATTAAAATGAACTATGTAAATTACTAAACTATGCTTTAGTATGGAATTCCGCTCCAGCGCTTAAACAACCTGAATAATAAAGGTCATTATATAATGAATAAACTTACGCCACAGCAGGTTCAACTTGCAAATTGGGCTTCGGGAAGTGAACGTAGTTAAAATATAATAGCTATTTCAAAGCCAGTAAATAATATTTATTTTAAAGGCCAAGGGATCCATAAATTCGGTGGAATATTTGCGATGACAACAGATTATCGTCTACACTTTTCATTTTATTGTTCATTAAGTTAATGATAGTTGAGTAATCTCTGTGGGAAATAATACCATTGGGCTATTGGCATTCTTGGATAGTAGATCGGTTAGAACTGCCTCGGTGGCGTAGTTGTACTGCGCTCCGAGGTCCTGGGTTCGAATCCTGGGTCGGGCAAAGTGATATTTGGGTTTTTCTGCTCAGTATCAGCCCGGAGTCTGGAATTAATGCCCGATATGGCGATAGGCTCGCCCCCTATCACATCATGGGACGGAACACACTTTGCGAAAAGTGGGTGCCTTGGTTGCGTCTCTGCATACCATATAACCCTTCGGGGATAAATGCGTGATGTTGTTGTGAGATCGGTTAGGAATTAAAATAAATTTCTAGGTAGTCCATAAATACCAACGATTATTTAGCCGCACCGTTTGCATATAATAAGTTAAGCTAAGTTTAACTTAGTTCGTGTAGCCAGGATAATTACACATATAACATAGCTCATTTTTTTTCTTGTACGGCAAAATGACCCCACCACGCCTTATGGCTAGTGAAGTAGGGTCCAATAGAATGTCGTTTGCCGAGAGGTGATTACCCCGCAGCAGTCGACACAATTATGCCGGCCTGTTAGATCCGGATATACACAGGCTGATCCTGGAACGTAACACACTTACGTGGACCAATATGGCGGGTTTTAACGCCTTGTGTACGGTGGTCGTTATCGGGGCGGTTATAAAGCATATCCTACCACAAACAAAAAGTTTACATAGTTTGTGGTCTACACATGAGCCTGAAAAAATGTCTTAGCTATGCGAGTTGTACTAAACTAACTCAGCTGAGTTGTCGATCTGCGACGAACATTATGATCGGAAATTACATGCGTTACTTCTAATTAAATATACCATAATATGTCATCCTGTCATAATGCGGCTGAAATTAGTGTGATCTACCATTGATCCAGTAATTACATCTTGGTCTACCTCCATGATGGCTAGGCAAGAACCAATATAATTTATTATAGATAAACGTAACACCTACTATAATGAAGAATAATTGACTATGAACGCCTAACAATTAATTAAGAAGATTTAGAGCAGTTTTCCCAGTAATATTTTGTACAAACTAATTACAAAATTTTGTTTGTAACAAATATTGTATCACACTAGTGACAATATTTGCGGATGACACAAACATTTGTTCCGATGAACCGTACATTAGCCCGCTCTACTGAGCGCGAGCAAATTCAGCCGGAAAATCGTTCTAGGATCGCAATTGTGTGAAAATAGTAGCAATAGGTGCTGCGTATACAAGCGTAGTGAACAGGTTATTTATGTTAACATTACATAACAAAGGGTATACTGGTGATAGGTCTTTAATATATGTGAGAGTTCGCCTGGGTACCACTGCAATTCAATTTCTGCTGCCAAATAGCAATATTTAGTCACTGTTATGTTTCGGTGTGAAGTACATTAAGCCAGTGTAACTACTGGACATAATAAGCCTTAACATCTCATATTTTTGTAATTCAAGGTGGATGGTGTTTCTACTGTTTATGGGCGGTCGTATCGTTTACTATCAGATGAATGGCAAACTCATCTCGTCATTCAAAGCAATAACAAAATGGATATAAAAATTTTGTATAATTAATAATTATGTTCAAGTTACTAAAACTGTGTTTTTTAAGAGCATTACATATATACGTTGTATTTTTTAAATATAAGTCCATATGGAATAAATATTAAAATAATCTATTTCATAAAACATATAGTGTTTTTCGATTCAAATTCGATTTAATTTTTTGTACACTAAGTAAATTATTTCAATCGTTTTTATTAAAATCGTAAAGTATATTAAAGTCTATCATCAAATAAATAAAGTCCAATTTAAAATACTTTTTTGAAATTTTCATTCGTTTGCAGAAACTTTGTAAACATACGCGTTGTCACGAGTTTCATAATCGAAGTGATGATTCGGTACAACATCATAAAGCAATCAACATGTATTACCAAGGGTATAAACTATCAATATTAATTGCCCGTAAGGAATAATACTTGCCAAAAATCAAACGTGTCGCTAAACTCAAACTTTGTCTAACAATATTGGATTTAACATTATTAATAAAGACAAGGAAAGTTTTAAGGATATCAAACAATTAGTTCTTGAAAGAGAAGTCGGAAGAAACGTTCACGGTGCCGATTATAAAACTTTTTATTTTAAAAACATCATGACTTCAAGCCAGAGTTGACTCATCATCAGTCGCCACATTATTAACTTTTTTAAGACTTCACGACTCTGAGCCAGAATTGATAGCCACAAAATTATTAAGACATGGCTACCCCTAAATACTTTTAAAGCAACTATTGAAACTGGTTTTCATCGAAAAATAAATAGATGATCTAGATGCCCATCCAGAATATAATAAAAAATCAAGAACCCTTTCAAAATCAAGACTTCTTTTACCTGACAATCATTCCTCGCGACACAGACGTCCTCTTTACATACGCAATCAAATCATACCTACGTAATTAGAATTCCATTTCACACGTACGTAATGTCTGATTGATGTTTATAAACCGTTAATGTACTGTATACTTGATAATCACGTAAAAGCGGTTTACAAGTGACGTCAATGGCTTCGATATTCAACAGTCGTAAATCTGAACTATAATAAATACTTATGTATTCATGCTGTTATATGCTATTATATAGGTTCGACTATCAGGGCGAGTATTGAGTTGACGTGAGTTGCAAGATATTACAGTACACTTCACTTAACATAGCACTGCGCAGGAGCGGTTATTGTAACAATACACCGATCCTTAGTAGTCTTTACACCAAAAGACTTTACCAAGATACCTTTTTTTTGGTTTCCCCTAAAAGTCCCTAATTACTACCGCCCAGCCTTCGTGGGGGGGCGACTGAGCGGTTATGCTGGGGTAACCGTGCAAGATACCTTAGACCATACTCTTATAATGAAGAAAGCCACGGCTAGGTTTTTACCTACTCGATACATCATTGTAGAGAATGTAGCTGAGACCCGTATCAAACCGTAAAGAACGCCATCGCGGGTTTTGGTTGGTATGCCGGTGTGAAGTAGACAGAGATTAGGGACTCGGTCCAATGTTCGCTCGGATGATGCTATATCATAAGAGTATTTTGTTGTTGAAAAAAAAGGGACTTGAGCCCACTGACACTCCCAAAAAAAAAACATACGATGGAAATGAACTCCGTAAAATTTTTTGCCCGGTAATTAATAATAAATCATTTTCTATCAAAAATGTTTATAAATAAATTTATACACCATAGAGCGCAAATGATTTGCTAATCGACTAGAGAGTTTAAAATCGTGTGCAATCATCCGAGTTACTAACGAGCTATCGATAAACAATGCGTTCAGCTTCATTTGTTTTGAATAAACTAGGTCAGTGGTTTTAAACACAACTTTATTTCTATTACTAGATTTTTATACCTGAGATCTAGTATCTTTTAGGAGTAGACAGCAAAATATCTGAATAAAACTTGGCAGCGATCCGATTTCTTAAGCTTCCTTTTTCAGGCATAGACAGCGATATACCTATATATAACATAATTGGCGCCGAATTGACTCCTTAAATCGGTACTCTAGGTAAAGGTTCTCAGACACCATAGATGCAGGCCGCTTCTAACAAATTGGTCTAAATATCTTTAGTGGAAATGTATCATAACAATGAACTTCCAAAGGCTGAAGAAGATGATGAAAACTCATAGCAATGTACATGTATTCCATGTGATTTCTTACCATATATATATAAATATTTATACCACCCTGACTTGTTGACAAATGGTCTACGGCAGGTAGACGTAAGAAAAAATTCAATAAATCACGGTTTATGTAGGGTTTCCTTTTGCAATCGAAGTTTGCCAATATTAAGTTTATTTAAACGTTGCGATTGTTCAACCACGAAACCTAACAAATGCTCGGCCAGCAAACTTAATGCGAGTGGAAATTATAATTCTGTGAACCAATCGACATATTTTATTATTATTATTATGAAAAAACTTACTATACTAACATTACGAATATAAATCAAATATGTATTTTTCGTAAGCTAAGCACCTATACACTTGTTTACGAGCAAGGAATGAAAGGCTTTATTATTATTAAAAATAACACGAGTGGACAATATTAAAGTAGTGCGACAATAGCGTTTGTTTGCTACCCCATGGAAATTGGGCCAAGGACTATCCACGTGTCAATTTCAATATTGCTGAAATATCAAATGTTGTCACATGTAATGTAATTTTGAATTATTAAAGGAATCTCTCCCGTATTGAGTTCAAAAATAAGCTCATAAACAAACAGAAATCTAAAGAAAGTGTAGTTAAGAGCTTTGATTGAATAGATGAATACTTAGAAATATTACAGTTACATTACTACCGGTGGCGAGGGATGAAATTTAAAAAAAAAAAACTTAGTTAACATATCGAGGCTAATTAAACAGAAAACAAAAACGAAGACAAACGTAAATAAATCTAAAAGGGAAGCCGGTAGGAATCGAGTTGTATGGACGCTTCGCCGCTGATTAGTAGGTAATAGACTCATAGACCGAATGTCCTAGACATACGAATTTGAGCTCTATATATGTACGATTTTTGTCATACATACAAATTAAATGAGGACACTGAGTGCTTTTCATGTCTGCTATACGATTAAAATGGATTTAACTGATATTTATCGCTGTTACCCGACATCCAATATAATTGACATACATACATATGGGTAAAACAAAAAATATCCTCAGATAAACTAAACAACAACATAAACTCTCTGTTATTTGTAATCATCTCAATTCAAACTGGCAACACAATAAAGCGCATACAACTAAGTTATATATAGAAATATTATAGTGTAATCGAAAGGCGGCGCCTTCCCGGTGCGGAACGAGCTGGGAATGTACGCTAATGAGTTTGTTAAGGTGTTAATATGAGTGTATTATAACGAAATGTAAATTGCGAACGTTCGTGGAGCGGCCTAGGGACGTCAAGGCCGAAGACTTGAGAGACATTTATTTATTTACAGCGTGGAAAATTTACAGCTAATAATGATATTAAGAATAGCAACAATTTATATTAAAAAGACAATAACAAGTTCTCACTTATCGAAGTAACTTACGTTATATAGACTTAGATATATATTTTTTAAAATATCGCGCACACGTCGTTTTTTGCGCAATAGTTATATGTTTTCACATCACGGAACTGATATAAGCTCTGGTAGTATTGCGGGGATAAATCCATTTCATGTGCAACATGCGTTCTTCTGAAGTATCCACTAAAAACACGGAAAGGCACGTCGCCTAACTATAGAACGTAAAATGAAAAACAAACTCTAAGCCACCGACGAACATAAGAGTACAATAAAATATTGTGGATAATACAGATATTAAATTATATTATTAAGAGCTAAATACCTACAAATTTTATAGATTGCGTCCTACAACGATTCGTGAAAACCAAAAACATATTTTATTCTTTTGAATTTCACAGCGATAAAACCAAAAGAAACTACTTTATCCAAAACAGAAACATTCAGTCAATATGACGAAATCGATTTATCGTCAAAGGAAATAATTTTCTAAGAGAAATTCTTTTAATGAGGACCCGATTCAATATTTTTTGTAATTATGTAACATTAATACGTAGTTAATTAACTGAGTTAGAAATATAGGTAACAAAATAAATTATATTTATGAAGATTGTTCCGCTGCATAGTTTCGTTTTTAAGTGTCAATCTAAAACTTGGAGATGTGGACGTAAGCTTCTGTTATGTATTTATATTTTATTTACGTCTGATTTTTCAATCAACAAATAAACCTTATTGGTAGGATGAATTCAACATGAACAAATAAAAAATTACATAATATAATTAAAAATTACTTTTATATTCAGTCAGGTTATAATTTATTTGATGGAAAACTTTTATTTGACTATTGAAAATGTTGCCCTTAATGAGTAAACTTTCATTTTTTCTGGTAGAAAATTTTAATTAAATGATCGAATTCATAACAACGAGCTTCTATTTAACTAATTGAAAAAAGAGAAAAAAATGTGTGTTGTACTCTAAAAATAAAACGTTGAACGTTCTAAATTTAAATTGTTTTTAAAATCACGTGCCTGCTTTAACTTTGAAGGTGTCCAATTAATAATCTGTGTCGGCGTTAGATCACGTGGATTCGCCCGTGGACACGTGCTTTTGCTTACCAAATGGATACAGCCTTAATTTCCTCGGAAGTTGACAACAATATATACTAGCTAACCAGTGCATTGAAACAAGCATCCTATTCATGTCACTTCCTAGGCATTATATTCCGTGTATTTACCTTGTTAGATTTATACGGTTATTTTTTTCTTTTATTAATTTGAATATTATTAAAACTTTCACTGTTTATTAAAAGACGTTGATATGTAAAACGTGTCCAGTGTTCCCGAAGTAATTAATGGTTTTGCGTTAAATTTTTAACACCAAACATAACAGATTACGTCTTATATTTTAGTTATAAAATATGTCCAAAACTTATTGTAATATCGCAAACCCTGGTAAAAAGTATATTAATATTTTTCATATAGTTTCCCAACATAAACATTTATTAATTATAATATGGACCAAACTGTTCTATTTAATAACTCAAATAAATACATAATTTTTCCAAACATTTAAGACGCTTCGTAATAGAACATAAATGCCAGTTAAGAAAAACTCAGTAACATGTTTTAAAATGCTTAATATAAAATAACTTTAACAAAGTAATTACCACAAATAAGATTTCGCACGCTTTCTACATCTTTTGAAGGCGTCATTAAAGCAAAAGTTACTTGTTTGCATGTCAAACGAAATATGTTAAGTGTTGCAATTTGAAAAGCGTTTATGCAAAAATGGTCTCTCTAGCGTCGTATCAAAGAATATTGTTTATTAGCTCTGTTAAATATAAAATGAGATTTATTTTGTCATGTTCAAAGTCAAATATTGTATTGTCTGCCTACGTGTGTCATAAAACATAAAGTATATGTCGTATTTCAGTTAAATCTGACGTACATTCGGATTATGTTTTCATCAAGCTAGGGAACCAATAGATATTTTTTAAACACGTTCAGAAACCACCAACTTTAGCCAAAAAAACACTACTATGAAATATTCACATTCACTAACGTTACTATGAAACTGACAGTTGTTAAAATTGCCGAGTTACAAAGTAATGGAATAATTTTCGATACCAAGTTGACACCATCGATATATCTTAACTCTAAATGAATATAAATTTGCCAAGAGCCATATTATAATCAAAGAAGTTAGGAAAAAAATGGCTACCTGCAACACTGGTGGAATATATAAGAGTGACTTTAAAATTTTAATTAACGTATCAATTCTGTAAAATGTATGTAGAATGTAGATATATGTATTAAACTATACTTACTATGTATACCAATACGCATTGCAATGTTTGTAACATCTATGATTATATTTATAAGTTACTTTTAGATGTGTCGCGGTTAAGTCAACTTTGGGAACCTCTGAACTAGAGTAAGTCTGTGCGTAATCCCAATGCGTAACTTTCGATAGAAACATTATTGAAATCAGTGGAGCGAGGAAAATCTCTCAGCCGTACATATTGGCTATCACCAGAACTTATTTTGAGAACGTCCTTCAAGTCCCGTCACGTTTCGAGATTTCGATTTGAACTAATACGAGATTTTTTTAATACTATCTAGACCCAAATCTAATCTAATTTCACAAAAACTTTACTCTTAATAAGTTTAGGGAAGGGACGTGGCAAGACGCAGTGAAAAATATAGAAAATTATATTTGGGAATGAAATGTCCGCTTTTTGTATGGAGCTTGTTGTTTATTTCGACCCACTTCTAACCAACCTCAAATTTATTAGATAATAAAGTGACAGAAATGACAGCGACGAAAGTGGAGCTTCGAATCATTAAAATAATAATTTTAGCGTTTCATAGCAACATTTATATTTCGAAAAGCGTTCATTTTATATGTAATATTTAAATAAAATAAAATTACACAAAATTCAAAATCTGAGGTCTTTAAAATTAAATAAATCATTTCAATAGGCTCGTTTTTAAAAGTTCTAACCAAATATATATTATATATCTTGAATAGTATTTTAGTCGAATAAAAAACCGTATTTGGACATGTCCTTTGACAATAAAGGTAACAAATTCGGACCTACTCATGTTGACAGAATTGTAATTTAATCACCAGACACCGGTCGATAACTTTATAAAACCGAAAAAAAATATCCTAGTGTATCCTGAATTTAATACCACCATACATTCAAAGAAATATTAAAGTAAGAACTAAATTACATAATTGGTGATGTAGCCAACTTGCGCACTAGCATTATAATATTTAAAGACATAAGCAAAAGCACAAAGAGTTTTAAAATAATGATTAGATACTCTTTCATTACAATACTCATAATGAGGAATAATTTAAAACAGCAAATGAAAGAGTGGATAAATTAGCACAAATCGTTAAGGTTAGGCATATTCCAAAAGAGACAGCACTAGATAATTAAAAAATGTTAAATTTTATTTTGAACCTATATATTTGCCCCCAATAAACACTGGACTCGAATATTGTCATACATTTGCTCTGTGCTTCATCGGTAACGCGTCTACTATGAAAAACCCTGTTCAGAGAATAAGCGTTATTTAATATTAACACGTATTTTGATCGGAGTGTTCACATGCTGACGCTCCCTAAGTATTAGATATACAAAATATGAAGAGTTGTTAGCGCGTTTCACGCTTGTCATCTGAACTGGGTTTAAGCTACAGACGAAATTACAATTTAAAACGCGATAATCTTTTACATTATTCAATACTATGTGTTTCTTGGGGCTCTGCTAGAAAAAGACCATTTTCAAAATAAAAAGTCTATCTCCATAAGTAATTTTCCGTTTTCCGAATAAAATTAATCTCTAAGTAATAATCAGAACATGGTATTTCAATGTACCAAAATTTCATTCAACCTCAGAGGTTTCCGAATTTAGTGTTAACAAACATCGAAATATCTTCACAAACTTTAGCATTCTATTATAAGATACAATTTTTAATAAAAATACGTAATTATAATATTACGTTCTTATATCCACTACTAGCAATTCTACATCACCCTTTACGCAATGTGTTCATGACATGATATATTTAATATTTAAAAAAGTAACAATATAAACATACATATAAAATGCATTTTGCAAGCACTCCCCCTTAATCAACTTACAAGCCGATGAAATTCACGCAGCAACGCATTTCTATCTCTACCGTTACAAAGTTCGCACGTCACAATGGATCTCAACTTCGACAAAATGTACATCTTAACAGTCTTCGCGATGAGAATAAATCGATCTCACCCATTAATCGCGAAAGACACGAAATGGTTTCTACAATTACTACCTATGTACGGAATCTTTAGCATAATGTTTGCATTACTAATCAACTGCATAATACACTATGATCTGAAAGCCAAGGACTTCTCTTCGACCTGTAGAAATGGATGCTTGTGCGTCCTATATTTCATTTCCACCCTGAGTTACTACGTCATGTTGGTCCATCAAACAACACTGAAGACCATCATAAACACTATGAATGAAGATTACGCCCAGGCATTAAAATTCAAAGCTGACGAACAGAAAGTCGTATTGGATTATGCTAAAAAAGGTTTGTACGTATGCCGCCAGTGGCTGGCAATGTCTATTATGGGGGTAGGATTGTTTTTTGTAAAGAATGTTTTGTTGTACACGTATAATTATTACGTTGATGATATGAAGCTCGTACCATTACATGATATGACGTATCCGAGGATCATAGAAGAGAAGAGAGATGATATTATTGTGTACGCGTCGCTTTATGCATTGACTGTGTATTATGGTGTTTTTGCCGCGATTATGTACATGTCATTTGTGCCTTTGGGTCCGGTATTCATGCTGCATTGTTGTGGGCAGTTGGAACTGATAGTGATGAGACTAGAGAATCTGTTTATTAAATATACACACGAGGAAGCGAATGAGAAGTTGAAAGATATTATACGGCATTTGCAGAACATTTACGGGTAATAAATACTATTTTAAATAATATTTTTATACCACTTTTTAATTCACGTTGAACATAGAATACGGACAAAGTCGTATGAAAAACCGATTTATTTATAATTCATGTAATTCAGACGAGCGTTACATATATACAAGTTTGAAATTTTGTTTTCCAGCTTCGTAAAGAACATAGAAAAATGTTTCACGGGATTTTACGAGTTAACTTTGAAAGCTACAACCATTACTCTACCGATAGCAGTATACGAGATTATAGAGGTAAATGTAAATATATGTATTCTTAATCCTTATCTTTACATATTATAACAAAGTCCCCCTACAGCGTCTGTTTGTCTGAACGCGATAAATTCAACATAAACTGCCCTTTCAACTATGTTTATCATCTCCATACAATGGTTGTCTGGTAGAGATCGCATCGAGGATAAGACCGCCATTTGTACCACTGATGTTTTAATAATTTCGACCGTATGTATGAATATTTGTTCGCTTTTAACACTTATGGTGTACAATAAAGATTTCAATAAATAAATAAATTCCACAACTACTAAACGTATATCGATGAAATTCGGTATGAAGATATTTTGAAGCCCTGACGTTTAGCTATGGAAACAGAGCCGGGACAGGTCGGTAGCAACTTACAGGAGGTTGTCTTCTGTCTTTCTCAGTCCTTTCAGACTTAGGCAATTTTTTATCACGGGAAAACATAAAATAGCACTATTATCCCGGAAAGACATGCCGCGGGCTGAGCCGTGATTAATTTATGAGATAGTTTGAGGCCCTGATGTATAGTTACCGATACTAAGCCGTTGGTAGCAACTTATTAGAGGTTATCTTGTCTTTCTTACATAACTTTGTACTGTATGTACAATAGCATTTTACAAACATTATGACCGGTTTGAAGGACACTATAGTAAATCACTACTAATCTAGGAGCTATTGCTTTGATATTAAGATTTGCAAGGTGCTGATACTATTTATAGCCACCATAGCGTGGTTTTGTATTAACTAACTAGAAACTTCAGTCGATTTTATTGTATTCAATTACAATAATTAATACAGCCTATTGTCCTAATATGCGTAAAATAAATATATGGATTGTTCGTAGTCTTGCCATAGGAGAGAGCTACGTATGGAATTTCTAGTATTCATTTTTGGCGCCATGATTATAAGCAGCTCGCCGTGCTACTATAGTCATCTGCTAATGGAGAAGGTACGTCATACAATATTCACTTGTCGGTATAATAGTATCAAAGACAATTCTCGATATTTTTAATGCATAAATTTATGACCAAAGGCTTGTAAATACAAATGATTTAGGAAAATTGGACCATAACCCGATGGCTTTGAATGCAGTATAATGTGTCGTTATGGTGGACTGGCGCAGCAATAGTCGTTATTTAACAGACATGTCAACATTTAGAGACATATTCTACGTACGAAATCTTCTGCTGGTTAAAACTACTCTATGTCAAAAAAAATGTTGGAAAAATAAACTCTAATATACAAGATTTTCGGTCCATCGTGTACTTGCTATATGTATATAGGGTACGTTAGGGTAATACCGGATCACGGGGTTATCTGTTGTTTCAACATATTTACCACTGTATTAGTTTTAGTTACAGTTTCGCAGTAATCTTGAAGCGACGGAATTACCCCGTGATCCGGTATTACCAAATCCATCCTAACATGTTTATATGCAATAGGGTGAACAAGTCCGACTGGCAGTATACTGCAGTGGATGGGAAGTGGTCCAATCCCGCGCCGCTCGCTCTACTCTCATGGTGATATTGGTACGAGCCCTGCAGCCCATAGCTATCCGCACCATGTTCAGGACAATTTGCCTCGATGCACTCACTGATGTACGTGGTAAATGATATTGTACTTTGTGTTGAAAGGTTAAGGTGGGTTTTTCAACGGTAAAAATGCTGTTCGACGAGCATTTCTACCAGCAGTTTGTACTGACTACGACGAGAAAAGAGCAGTCTTTATGTGATGCTAATGCCAAGTCGTATGCATATATAATATCTATGTCTGTGTTTAAAATGCTATAAAATAAAATTCTATTAAACAATCGCTAGGTCAAAATTAGATATTATAATTTATTAAATTATTTTTTTAAATTGGAATATTATATTGTTAAGAATTATACATGAATATTTGAAGATCATGAATTCTAATAAGAAATGGTAGCATCTCATTGAACTGGGCGTTTATATTTCATTATCACAATATTTTATACATTAACAATGTTTCTGTTCCAGCTTTTGAATCAATCGTACGCTCTTTTCAACCTTATGAACGCGATGTGGGCATAGACAATGCAAGCAATGATGATTTATACTCGTATTGTATCATGGAGATAAAATTATAATAAAATTCACTTAATCGACTAATATAGCCACTAATACCTATGTATTTATAATATGTATGTATCTAAGCTTCTAATACTGCTAATACACAAAAATCTCAATGCATGCCACCGTAGAAAGAACAACTACACCAGAATTTAACAGCAATGATTGATACTATGAAATAAAAAGCTATAAAATTATTCTTGTTTCATGTATTTCCTTTAATATTTAACAAAAGAATAGTCGTTTTCATAGAATTTGAATGCCAGTTATTTAGTAATTTGTAAAGATTCTACGAATATGCTATAATATATAATTTTATATTAGTCAGCGGCCATGTTATATTACGATCTTTTCTCACTACGATCCATCTTATATTTGATCGGTCTAAATAGTTATTTTATTCCATACAAAAATCACACTCCATTATCATTGATAAAAAGTAATTCACACTTTTTCCATTCAATCGCTATCACAACAGAACAAGCATGTCGAAAAGTGGGTTCGTAAAAATTCCATCTCTGTCTACCGTTTCGGAGATAAAAAGTATATTTATACATATCGAAGGTTAAAAGGCAAATTTTTTTTTTCGAAAATTTTAACTTGCTTAAAAAAACATAGAAAATAGTGCTCATTTTAAATATGTATGAAACGTGTCGGAAAATGTCGGTTAAGTCAATTAGCCTTTTATCCGTCGATATGTTTTTCCAAGCAAAACATTAAATTATAAAGATTAAGGATCTTTTAACATCGCAGCATATATGAATACTATAAGAAAAGCATTAAAAAGTTTCAAACATTATTAGCCTACACAGTAAGCCTTACTTATCTCCACACAAAGAATTTTAAATTCCCTTACCCACTCTCATTTTCCAAGAATTACGTGACAACGTCCTTTCTCGTTTAAAGCCTAATCTGTCACCTTCCAAAAGGTCCAATGAAAATACACAATGAAGATAAAGCATCATGTCACATGGGATCTACTTGAAAGTATGTATATGTGCGCATCACGAACCTTATCTTATTATTTATTTCGATCTCTTAATAAAGTAACGACCTATTCCAAAATTATTAATTTGTGGGAGTCGTCCAAAAACTCATTTTTGTTTGCGACTTTTTTTATTTTTCATTTTTTTTCATGCCATAGCTTTCATTTTTGACTTATCTTTAACAATTTAAATTTTATAGCAACTTAAAAAACAGTGCGCAAACAGAAATGAGTTTTATGACGATTCCCACAAATTAACAAGGGACATTGTAAAGGCTTTCACGCAGGCCGAGCTAATAACTCATTGTTGGGCAAATTGAGCAGACATGAGCAAAACCAGTTAAGGACGTACGGTATATACAGGGTATTTTGACATTGCGTTACTAAATGAAACCACATACTCGTCTTTACCTTTGATAACAATGTGCCAAAAATGATCTAGCAATAATGAATATTTTCACCAAAAATCTTGGTATTAGTTTTCTGAGTTTTTGATCATTTTGTAGTTTAATGAGAATATAATATACGTGCGTGAGTGTATTTTTGACTGGAAGTGTGATGTAGCCGCTGCGACGGATTCTCTTACAGTAGTAGTAGTGGCATTTGGGCGCGTAAAATTAAAATTACTTTTTATTAATATTTATGTAGTTCGAAACAAGTTTTTATTTTACATCTACGGCTCAAGTAACTTATTGTAAGTTTTATTTCCAAGTAGATAAGTATGTGGTTTCATTCCGTAACACAATGTCAAAATGACCTTATATATACATACTATAGAGATCCATTTCAATTTCCTTGTTAATCTCTAATCAGTGTATTACTTAATTCAAAACATGCTAAAAATAGATTACTTTGTATTTCATTCGCAGCACGTTTAAAACCATTGACCGCTCCACTGATAAATGGATTGAAACCGAATTAGCAGAATCGGGCCTCGCGTAGTGACCCGTTATTTCCATTCAGCAATACCAGTTGGCATCCGTTAGAAACACATTGAATGTGTTGCTAAAAATAACCGAGTTTCTTTTTTTCACATGACAGATATATTGCGGGTTGTTACAAATATATTGTATGCGCCGATTAAGGCCTGGGTTTTGGTTGGTATGCAGGTGTAGGGCATATACAGGGGACTCGGTCCAATGCTTGCTCGGATGATGCAATACTTCTGAGTGTCGACAGTGAACCGTAGAAACTGTGAAACCAACATAACCTTTCCACTCACCTCTCAGGTGGAGGTAGCGAAAGCGCGTTTTTTCCCCGCGAAAAACGAATGTTAAAAATGTATGATGTATTGGGTTACAAACAATACATTTGTAGGTGAATATATGGTAAGTTGTTAGAACTAAGGCGCATCGAGCACACAGCCACACAGCACCTTGTAATTTACATGATTTTTTTACTTTTTATGGTAACTTGTCGCGCATACATGTAAATGGCTGATTCGTCATTAAATTGAATATCTGATCAACAATCGTTACCTTTTGAGTAAAGTTATTTAAAGTTTTGATTTTGCTATTTGCTTCATAAAGATAAAGTCGTATAAAACAAAAAAAAATGTTACAGATACAAAACTTATATAAAACGATGGAGGAAAGTGAAAATTCCAAATATGTACAAAACTAATTTTCGGTTTATTCGTCACTTAGATATGATTGCCTTTTAAACATCGATATGTTTTTAATATTATTAGATTGAAAACCAATTAATCAAATGAAAACATAAACGCCCACAATTCCTTGATTATAATCATAGACCCGTGTTCTTTTCGAAAATGCCCTTGGCAATTAGTTTTAAGCAAACCTAATGTAAACGAACCTAAATGAACAGTTTGTGTCCTTCCAAACTCTACTAGTTTTAAGCCTGGGGTTATACGGGTCTGGACTATTGAACTAGTTAACTCTATAGGATAATGTGAAGGCTGTTTGTCAAAGTTTTTGAGCAGAAAATCCTTTTGCACGAAGTATACTAAATCTGTGATCAATTGGAATTATTATTTAAATTATGTTTAGAGAAATATTTGTATACATATGATTGCGAATTCGTAAGTTAAAAACACTTTAAATTATTTATAACGATTAAATCCACGACTTTTATGTCTAGTTTTATGTCTAAAGTACAGCAAAATATATTTATTTTAGCTCTAAATGTATTTATTTAGTTAAAAAAGGCATTTTGCAAATAGTATTAATTTAGTTTTACCTGCGGTAATTGTCCGTAAACCTGTATCATCCAGTCCTAAACAAATCCTGCCAAAACCCACATAAATTGTGAATATATATTTTTATTTACACTAAATCTGCTAGCCCTATCTGTACATCCATTTCGCTAATTTGATAGTTCTCGAACGCTGCGTAGACAAAACACAATTAGAGGATTACTTTGATATTCTAATCATTCAGATATACTATTTCAGCCTGTACGTAATCTAGATTTACGTTTGCTAGTCCTGGGACGCTCCGAGCCGACGTGTGACAAATCAAAGTCGCTTCTTATAAAGATTGTTGGTAAAATATTATAGAGCGTATCACAAGTTTAAAGTAAATTGTATTTGTCAGTTATTGTATTAAACAGCTAATGTAGATAGTACGCATAAATTACCATTTTGACTTTCTAAAACTATTTTTCAGATTTTATCGCGGTTGGGAAAAAAATATATAATGTAACTCGGAAAAATAATTATATTTCAATTTTATTACAATTAATTTAGAAGCATAGGTTAGAGTGTGGCTTTTGTATTTGGTCAGCTTCTACATTTATGTGATGAGTAGCATTTACTCAGAAGTTATGAAACAGGCTTAAAGCTTAATAGACTTACCCCCTTATTCATAGACGTTTTTTATCTAACGACCGAGTAAGGCTGTGATAACAAGTCTGTTTCTCAGTGCTGACGGCATGGCAGTCTTCGCAGTGCGTAGACGTAGGGCCGTTGTGATTGGCTAATATTGAAATACAACAATAATAACCAATCACAACGGCTCTATGTCTATTTCTCAGTGCCGTTGGGCACTGAGAAACAGGCTTGTTATCACAGCTTTACTCCGTCCTTAGATAAAAAACGTTTATGAATAAGGGGGTTAGTCATCTATACTATTATATAAAGCTGAAGAGTTTGTTTGTTTGTTTGTTTGTTTGTTTGTTTGAACGCGCTAATCTCAGGAACTACCGGTCCAAACTGAAAAATTCTTTTTACGTTGGATAGCCCTTTGTTCGTGGAGTGCTATAGGCTATATATCATCACGCTATACCCAATAGGAGCGGGGCAGTAATGGCTAATCTCAGGAACTACCGGTCCAAACTGAAAAATTCTTTTGCGTTGGATAGCCCTTTGTTCGTGGAGTGCTATAGGCTATATATCATCACGCTATACCCAATAGGAGCGGGGCAGTAATGGCTAATCTCAGGAACTACCGGTCCAAACTGAAAAATTCTTTTTGCGTTGGATAGCCCTTTATTCGTGGAGTGCTATAGGCTATATATCATCACGCTATACCCAATAGGAGCGGAGCAGTAATGGCTAATCTCAGGAACTACCGGTTTCAACTGAAAAATTCGCTTTGTGTTGGATAGCCCTTTATTTGTGGACCGCTATAAGCTATATATCATCACGCTATGACCAATAGGAGCGGAGCAGTAATGGCTAATCTCAGGAACTACCGGTCCAAATTGAAAAATTCTTTTTGCGTTGGATAGCCCTTTGTTCGTGGAGAGCTATAGGCTATATATCATCACGCTATATTCAATAGGAGCGGAGCAGTAATGGCTAATCTCAGGAACTACCGATCCAAACTGAAAAATATTTTTGTGTTGAATAGTCCTTTGTTTGTGGAGTGCTCAAAGTTATATATCATCACGCTATGACCAATAGGAGCGGAGCAGTAATGGCTAATCTCAGGAACTACCGGTTTCAACTGAAAAATTCGTTTTGTGTTGGATAGCCCTTTATTTGTGGACCGCTATAAGCTATATATCATCACGCTATGACCAATAGGAGCGGAGCAGTAATGGCTAATCTCAGGAACTACCGGTTTGAACTGAAAAATCTTTTTGTGTTGGATAGCCCTTTGTTCCTGGAGTGCTATAGGCTATATATCATCATGCTATGACCAATAGGAGCGGAGCAGTAATGAAACATGTTGCAAAAACGGGGAAAATTATGAGTTTTGAGAGCTTCCGTTGCCTGCGCTGCGTAAACGGTTAAAGTTATGCAACAATGATGTATGACGGGATTGTTTCACTTAAAAGTTCTAAATAATATAACAAAAGTCCCCCGCTGCATCTGTCTGCCTTAACGTGTTAAACTCAAAAACTACCTAACGTATTAAGATGAAATTTGGTATGGAGACAGTTTGAGACCCTGGGAAGAACATAGGCTCCCGGGAAACTACTATTTTTATAACGGAAAACTTTAGCCTGAAAAACTTTATAACGCGGGCGGAGCCGCGAGCAAAAGCTAGTTACTAAATATAGTTTACACATAGCCATGCGTATTAGAAACTATGAAGAGCTTTCCGTTAAAATAATGGAACACGCAGTCTTTTTTATATTACGTCGAATTATATAGAATTGTAAGTATTAAAGTACCCCTTTAAATCATGTAAAATAAGGAAAACATTTTGTTGATCCATAATTCCTTCAGTAAGTTCGAAGGAATTTTTATAGTACGCGAAAATATCCACACAAAAATATTCTAATAAGGTTTAAATAACCTTTTTTAGAACTGGCCGTTTAGCCTATTCATATAAATTAAAACCTAATGAGAATATTTTTAATTTAGAACATTGTAGATTTTTTTATTAAATTAAGTTACACTTTTTCTAGAAGAACTAATTTGTATCGCAATATTCTACTGTATTCCCAAAACGGACGCTGTTAAGTAGAAAGGAACTAACCTAGAAAAAATTAAAAAATATTCTAAGTTGACGTTTAAAGACATTTTTTGATATGACTTGACATGTTAATACATAGATATATAATACGTCTATATATAGGTCATCACTTGATGATCTCACCCTTGACATTTCTTATTACGTCATAGCAACTCGATACTGCAAAGGCGTGAACAGAGAACAAATATTTTTACATGCGAAGTTCGTTTGACGTCTGAGGCGGTAACACTAGTCGAAAAGTGTAGCCACTTGTTGAACGCAAATGCTTTAGCTGATATTGGAAATGTAATGGGGTCAGAGTATGCTTTGTAATAGTTTGATGAAATGGCTACCGAAATTGATAGAAAATAGGTTACAAGACTAAAATATTTTATAGCATAGGGGGAACGAAGAAGGTCAAAACGTAATAGTGAAGGGTTTCACAGAAGAGTTAACGTCTTAAATGAAAGGAATAAAAGTTAGGGTGTTGTTTGAAATTTTACCAACGAAACAAGTTTTAGAAAGAGTGCTTACCTTCCGGTAAGCAACGGCTTGGCTGTGATTTTGACATTGATATAGTCCAGGGGGAAACGGAGAGGGGATGCAGATTACCACCAGGGAAACCGTTTGCTTATAATGCCAAAAAATCACAAAGGCAGCTAGCTAGCACTTCACTCTCGACGAACGTGCTTTTTGATAATATCTGGTCACATAGAGCAAAAAAGAAAACCCCTTATAAGAAATAATATTTTAAATTTCGAAAATATTTTTAAATTTTTTTTTTCCTGTTTTGTGTTTTAATTATATGATGTTATCAAATTATTGCAACAATGACATTAGGCGTTGCCGTTGCCATGGGATTAAAATTGAGTTTTATGTGCAGTAGACTTTGCTACTTATTAATGTTTAAAGTATTATTTTTCTTATAATCACGCTTTTAACACATGAAAGTACTACGTGGCTGTAATTAACAGCGACATTTTAAAAACCACACGCGAACTAATTGTAATTTTATTTTTAGCTGTACTTCTGTATAAGTGACATGATCTAACTGTTTAGTACTATTTCCTAGATTTTTTATGCCACGTAGCGAGAGTGTTTATGTGCATCACTTTATCTATTTCTGTCGGCAAACTGTGCTTAAGAAAAATTGGGTCTCAATATAAATGCCACTGTAGTTAGTATAACAAATGGGTATTATAAATGTTGACAATTAATACTTCAGAGAAGCGTAGTGCCATCGAAACGAACTTGTGGAACAATTTATGGACAGTCACTAACAATCTGGCGAGCGAGCAACTCGCCTTGATTTGCATATAAAACCTAATAGGTAAAGGTAAAACACGCAGTTTACTTCCATTATTATAACGCTAGTTGAACATAAACTAGTTGCATACTACGCGAAGTTATTAATGAACTATAAAGTAGGGTGTTGGAACACTAACACTAAGAGTTAGTCGAGCAAACTTCGCCCGCGGAGTGCATTCGCTTGTTGTGTCAAGTTTATGCATTTGTTATTGTCTTTTATGGCTTTGAATGCTTCTGTTCCTAGTTTTATTTATGTTATTCGGAACTTAGTGTATATTAATGTTGAAGAGAGCGTGTTTAATATGTTTGACGAAACTGAATACAGAATTTATGAATTTCTTAATCTAATAGTCTAATAAGGCTATTAAGAAATCAATGATAAAGCTCTTGCTCGAGTATATTGTAGACTGTATTTCGACCCTTTTAGATGTAGTAAGAAACTGCGGTCATGGCTCGTTTCAACTAAAAACGTCCTAAGGTAGTTGGTATACGCACAGTTGACAAGATGGCGACAGAGAAACTACAAGGCTCTTTGTTTTAGTGCTGTTACCTACCAAACCAAGACACAAACATAATACTCAATACCTTGTAGTATACAAGTGCGTACATTATTTCAACAGAAAAGCAAAAACAACGTAGAGCCGAACCTAACAGAATAAGTAATGAGAATAATATACAATTTATTATTTACGCGAGCCGAACTGTTATATAACTGTTATACCTTCCAGTGGCGAAGATGCGACTTACCAAAGGGAACCCGAAACATATAGATACTAATATTCATAAATGCCGACTGCAGTTCGTTCTGACGATAATTATATTCTACAATTATTGTAAATAAAGGGAAGACAGGAATAGGGTTATGTGGAACGTTCGCCACTAGTACCTACATAATATTATGTATCAAATAATAGTATATTGATTTTCCTTTCATGACGCTCAGTAAACAATAATATCTCAGATTTTCTGTAAAATAGTCATATCCACTTAGGTGAACTACATTCAAGCTCCGGACAATATTGTCCATTTCTCTACCACTTAACTAGGTGGTCATTATGTCCAGGACCTCATCGCCCACGTACAAAGGAAACATCTCGCCGTATCAGTTTACGATTGTTAACCGCGACCAATAGTCGAGAACAAAGAAGAAAATATTAGAAATATCTGCAAAAGCCTTGAAGATTAGATATTGTATATATGTGTAATAAGCTGTTAAGGTGTAAGACATTTCTCCAAAGATAGGATGGCCTACGCCTGAGATGGTCATTTACCTCTTAAATAATAATTTAGTTGAAAAATTATAAAACTTATTGCTTTAGTGTTGAATTTTCAATCATCAAAAGTTGTTCGTAGGATGAAAACGTAAACAAATGATATGTGACTAATTGTAAGGATAAAATTGTTAAACGAATATCCCACTAATATATTCAGCCAAGTTATTTGTTTGTATTTGATATTATGTAATGCATACAATTAGTAACATTGTCGGTAAGACAAATTTAAATATTATTATTTTGTACAGGCACGATAAAGTGACCCCACTGACCTGATGATAAGTGAAGTGAGGTCCAATAGAATGACGACTGACGAGAGATGATTGCCCTTCGTCAGTCGAGACAATTATGCCGGCCAGTCGGAACCGGATAAAATACTTAAATCCTCCACTGGCAATGAAACAAAATTCTGGAAACATTTAAGCTATACTTATGGTTAATTGCTTCATACTTTCTCAACAAGCTGGATTAACTCAATACGCTCTCCAGGCGCGACAGTTTGAAGATATTTGCTCTTAATGGGCACTCAACGGAACGCTGACAGCGTCCAATACAGAGAAAGGTGGGACGACAGCCTATAAGCAATGTTATTTACACATTTATAAACTAAGTATATTATTATTTTTTTGGTCATTTGGCTGTTCGTGCCAGTGGGGAATATGGTCTTGTATGGTCATTTTGTGGGTTTTCATAAGTCTAAGTTATCAAACAGAAATTGATGGTTTGTTTCATTTAGTTTTAATGTTACAATAACTTAAAAAATATTCTTCAAATTTCAGCGCTTATTTATGTGTCTTCACATTAAATACGCTTTGCAAACAATACTTTAATGGGCATATTTTGATATTTATTTTAACAATTTTTTTTTTTCAAAATCTTTTTATGACAATCCCCTTCGACTAATCGTAATTATACACCATATTTATTCCTATAATGAACGTTGACAATAACCATAATATAATCCCGGAATACCTCATTAAGATAACAATGAAACAAGATGTATGGCTACAGAAAAGAACAAATACATTGTCTGGGAATTGAAAATGATAGTAGGCTTACTTACGCAACTCCATTTGCGAGAAAGCCTCTACCCGGATATACGTAAGCAAATCAGAATAACAATTAATTCAATGGAATTGAAAAGACAATTGATAGAGTTAAATAACTCGTCTATACAGAAATTAGAACACTGAATTGGAACGATGGAATAGGTAGTATTACATCCTGAGAAGGCAATATGTAACCGAGTCTTTGTAACGGATTTCTAAGCAGCTTATTTATGCGATGAAATATGGCGAAGCAACGTGTTCAGTTATTTTAATCTTCATGATAAATCTTCTCTTTTTAATATTTTATATAAGCTTAGTTGACCTCCACACGTCAGATTAGATGAACGTTAAAACTAGTTATCTAGTTTACTATGGCACGGATAAACTTGATATATAGTTCGTCCTTGGATTGTGAGAAAGCTGATATTTCGTCAAAGAGTTCTAAAAATATATAGACCGGACATTGGGAAGATTGTTATACAGAAATTTTGCGCTCATGCGATGGTTATTTAATGTACCGTGAAATAGAAAAAAACAATGTAAAATACTTTATATTTCTTCCATATCGTGATTTACACGTCTTTAATACACAATTTAACATATTTTCTGTAAATTTGTTATTTTTAAATTAATATCTAAGGACGCTGTAGCATTTTGTGTCACAGACATTTCAAATATGACAACGACTTATTATCAATTCGTAATAACTTTTAGAGCACAAAAGTTCTGATGTCCAGTCTATAACTAACTATACTGTTTAATGTCTTTGTATTTCGTATTGTTTTTTTTTTACTTATGTTTAACTGTTATTTTCCTATTTAAGGTTAAAATATATATAGTTTCTCTTATATAACATTATTACATATTTTATATATTAGCATTACAAAGGTGTACCTTTTTGAACATCCTATAATAAAATTCAATAACATCAGAAATACCTCACATTTACATATAATACGGATGAAATCTACCGTCCCCTGTAAAATCAAATTGTCTGGACAAATATTTGAACGGACAGACAGACTCACGATAATCCGGTTTGTCCGGAATACGCAGATCTGACGTGCAGACGGAATTTCAGTGGAATTACCAATAAACCGACAAATTTACGATGTTCCTTACCTGCCTTGCAGCTAACGTCGCGGGGCGAAAGGGCATGTTAAAATATACTCTTGAGAAGGTCGGGTAATCGTGGAGATTTTGAGATGGTATTTTAAGTAAATTCTTTTTCTTGTGATATTTTTACTCGGGTTGAAGGAATTTAATTTTGCTGTGTGTTGCTGAATTTGTTACTTTGTTTATAAATTAAATATAGACTTATATACGGAATAATAAACTATATTGGTATATGAGCTTGCAAATTGCTGGACCGCTTCCAACAGTGACAGGTCGACGTGGAGATCCTTGGGGGAGGTCTATGTTCAGCAGTGGACTTCCTGTGGCTGAGATGATGATGATGATGATATGAGCTTGTGTAGCGCACAACGGTCCCACCTACTACGGGCTAAATGCGGAAAAAGCAGCCTCTCAATGAGCTTATGTGTGCATTCCACTAATATTGTAAAGACAATGTAACCGTATGTTTGTGACGCTTACACAGCTAAATTATATAACCAATTTTCATGAAAGTTAGTAAAGTATAGGTTTGAACCCATAGAAAGGAGTCAGGTTACTTTCATTTTAATACATATATGTTAACCACATTCCACTCGAACGGAACTGCGTGCGAAAACTAGCACAACAATATGTATTATGTTAATAAATATGTTACAACAGACTGGAGTGAAAATCTAACACCGATGAGTAGTTATTGACGCGGAATAATTAACTAAATGCGGTCTAATAATGTTCAGATTATTCATGAGTTCTAGAATGTTATGTTAACACATAATATATTATATCAGCTCGTTGGTACACCAGCGGTATAGGATATTAAACCGCTGAGACATTGGGTTCAAAATGGAAACAATTAAATATTATATAACATTTCATGTCTCAGGATGGCGAGCGCAGTGGAATTACCAAACAATACTTTGTAATTCAAGGTGTTGGATGGTGTTTCTACTGTTGATGGGCGGTCGTATCGCTTACCATCAGGCGAACGACAAGCTCGTCTCGACATTCAAAGTAAAAAAAAGAACAAAATTGTGACGTTATCAAAACTAATAACACGGAGTGATCCCAGATTTGCATGGCCTTCTTCTGAGGTAATATTTCCTTCTAATATTAATTGTAGTATTAAAAAGAAAACAGACAAAAACAAAATTAGAAAACAATAGATATTTATGTATACGCCGTGTAAAATAATAGTGCAATTAAAATGGAGATTACAGATTCAAATGTCGTGTGCAGACAAACTAATAATCCATAAACACTTTGTTATTGTATTGTTTTGTGAAAGGTTATATTGAGTGTGCATTTATAAGTAATTTTATAACAATTGTAATGATTAAGTACTGATTGTAATGCTCTGTAAGTAATTTCATTATTTGTAACTCAGACTTCTGAGTGTCTTCTATACTATTATTGAGTAGAAGTGACGAGCGACTAACTCTTCTCCTTCTTTAGAAACAAAACTAACCTATTAAGAACTATAATGGCATGGCATCAATTTTTGGATTTAATTTCTAATTCGGCAATAACAGTAAACGTGGCCAACGTCTCCAAGTCGCACAGGTAAATGTGATATAATTAAATTCGGGCTTTAATACGTCGCCGTTTCAATTACAATAAAACACAAGTGCCTGTTACAAAATAAATTTTATAAACGGACCGTTTAAACTGCGATATTACAGAGTACTTTATCGCGCATCACCACTTCAAAACTGGAGCGACAACTAAGGATGTACGCGAACACGTCAACTTTTTTAATATCGTATCATTTTAAAATTGTTTCGTATTTTTCAGCGGAAAATGTTATACCTTATGTATGTAGTTGACAGAACGTGACGGAATATATTAATGTAAATGTTAAATATGATTTTTGTAATAGCAAGTCTCTGAACTGTATTTTGAATCATATTACGTGAAGTTACTACTATTTTTTTATACAAATGTTCTTATTGCTTCCTTTTCGTATTTCTATATTGTGTAATATTTTCACGTATTCTCGTATTTCCTCATTTTATAACTTGTCTAGCAATATTTCACAGAAGCACACGCTATTTTAGTATTTGTCAATAAATATTCGCGTAGCGTCGTAGTAGTCTAGAAATCGTAGCACACCTCTACGCTTTCGTAGCACGTAGCTCAGCAGCTCATAATAATAAATGCAGACCGGAGTTACCTCAATAGAACCGCATTGCAGTAAGTGATGTGTTTATAAGTCTTCCAGTTACTGCTCACATCTCTAACTTTAATCCAAGAACTGTTGCATAAAAATATTCTAAGTTTTGTCTTAGCTATTTTTTAGTACGTATATCAGTCGTTATTTTACTAGAGGTCAGTGTCACGTTTGTCAAAATTTTTATGTCGCATAGAAACACTATGTCACTAATTTTGATATGCATTTGAAAATTGTATTTTTATATGTCCCTAATTACAAAAGCGCTGTATGCCATGAGATGCAGTAATTTTGCCAAGACAAATATTGTCAGTATTAAAATATTCTGAACGCAACTAGAATTTAATTATTACCAGACCCAGCATGAGGTCCATTTTATAAATAATTAAAGCATTAGCGACGGAGGGTCGTTGGACTTAGGGACTCGTCCCTTATCATGACCTAAGCGTGGATTATAGCTAACCGAACGGACTAAGTAACCAAAGATTGGCAATTAGAGATTCAAACAATAATTTTATTATGTTTTAAACTTATGATAACTATAATTATTGCTAATTTTAATCAAGAATACAGTTTTATTATTGTGGTAATAATATTAACATGTGTCGTCAATCAGTAATAATATTATTATTAAATGAATTTGTACTCTTTAAATAATATATTAAATACAACAAGATATAGAACTAAAAAAAATCCTTTGTCGTCTATATTATAATACTAATATTATAAAGAGGAAACGTTTATAGATTTGTAGAAGCTAATCTCAGGAACCACTAAAGTAATTTATAAATATTCTTTCATATTATAGGAAGTTACATCACCTCTGAATGCTATAGACTACTTTATATCCCGAGAAACTAATTAACCCCAAAAAGCTTTTTCATCCGAGCGTAGCCGCGGGCAAAAGCTTGTTTTATAAAAAAGCTCTCTCCGTAGAGATTATCCTACGCCCACTTAAAGTAACATTGGAAATTTCGTAGGAATCCTTTTGAAAAAAAAAATACCCTTTGATAAAATCTTATGACAAAATCTGAGATAAAACTTAAAGTTTACAAAGAAAAGCTCGTCCGAATATTAAAATGATTGTGTTTAATCAGATTCATTTCTGATTTACAACGAGTGTTAAGAATTACTATTATCATTTAGAAGGAGAAGCGCCATTCTAATAATAAAGTATACAATACGAATGGTCTGGCTCGACCGAGTGTGCCACGGTTTACGAGAAGATCAGCGCGAAGCCGCAACCCTGCTGTTTGCAGATCATATGAATTTCTCAAGTTTTGTTGAGTTAGGGCTTGTAATTTCGGAAATGCTAGTTTAAACAAATTAACTGAAAAAAATATTTGGACTGTGACTTTTGACAATCTAATTTAAATTACTTTTTTGGTAGGATGTATGGATCCCAGTACCAAACTTTATTAATCAGTTTTTTAAGTAACTCTGATAATCAAAAACGATTGTTTTGATCAATCAAGACTTATGACTTACTATCTTAAGGCAAAAGTTAAAAGAAACAAAACAGATTGATCAACAATTACTGTTAATTAAAGCAAGTAATTTATTAACAACTCTAAATTAAATTTACTAATAATTTAATTACAGAGTACAATAAATTAAGACGTTGTATTCTCTCAGCCGGTTTGTAAATTATTAGGTGAAAATGCGTCTCATTTCTCGCGTCCAGACATAACCTTAATTCTTAATTACTAACACTGCCTTTGTGCCAGTTGTCAACACATTAGTTTTAGCCTCACGGCTTAAACAAATCTTCTTTTTAATGCTTCTTTAGTAACAGTAGATGGCTTTGATAGCGTAGTTGTATCGTATATTAATCAAAGTATTTTTGTTTTCAATTACGAGACAAGTTTGCCGTTCGCCTGATGGTAAGCGATACAATCGCCCATAAACAGTAAAAACACTATCCAACACCTTGAATTACAAAGTATTGTTTGGTATTCCACTACGCTCACCATCCTGAGAGATGAGATGTTAAGTTTCATTATGTCCAGTAGATACACTGGCTACAATATCCTTCAAACCGGAACACAATAGTGACTACAGACTGCTGCTTGGCGGCAGAAATTGACATTGCGGTGGTACCTACCCAGGCGGACTCTCACATATGAAAGACCTACCACCAGTAAGGCTGCTTCGTAATGTAATTCTATTGTACCTATATTAATCAAGATATTTTATTAATTTTCTGCAGTATCCGTGGCGCAGAAATCTCTTAACAGAATAAAAGGTAATAAAACCTAAATGATAGTCGAATTTTGTTAAAAATTATAACAGTACAATTATAAAACAATAGACATTTATAAAAATACATTTTCGGACGTCTCGCCTTATAATGACCACACGATGACTTGTTGTCACGTCAGTGGACGTAGGTTCATCGTGCTTGTAAGTTCAACGGCCCGATCAATAAAAAAAACCGGTTTACCGCGGCCGTATATTATCATAACAGATTTTGCACGTGTGAAAAAAATAGGTGCGTTATAAAGGTTTATCGGTGGTAGGTCTCTCTTATGTGAGAGTTTGCCTGGGTAGATACCACTACTATGTCTATTTCTAGCGCCAAACAACGTTGTGTAGTCACTGTTGTGTTCCGGTTTAAAGGACATTGTAGCCAGTGTAACTACTGGAGATAATAAGACTAAACATCGCATGACTCAAAAAAGGTGCTCATATGAATAACTGCATTTCGATTCGACTTTAACCTTCATATTAATAGCAAGTCTCTGCTTGTATTAATTCGTAAATAAGCATACTTCAAAGATATATTCTTTTGCTATAACACCCAATTATTTAGGCATCTTCTTTTTTATATTTCTGCACCCTTAAGATTGTATTGTAGAGAATACCTATGTTATTAAGTCCGCCTACACACCACATATAAAGTATAAATAAATTAATCGTATTTATAATATACGGAGGCATTGTGCACTTACTTCCTAGAATAACTTCACTACTGTAAAACTGACTTTTGCTTCAATATCTTCAGCGTGTCCAAAATAAGGCCTCAAATACCAATATACCTTTAGGGAGGGTCTATAATTTTTCTGGTAGCATAGGTATTAATATCTGTTAATAACCTACCTGGCTACCAGTGGTGGTGAAGGGTGACATTCACCGAAAAGGAACCCGACAAACATATAAATATTAATAAATTTAATAAATTAATGCGGTTTGGAAATCATTGCAATGAAAAATAATTTTACATAAGTTACGAAGGGGAAGTCGGTAGGAATCGGGTTAATGGACCTTTACCACTACCGCTGTACCATCCTCCATCTTCGATAAATCAAACGAACAGACCTGCAGACACTAGTTTTTGTTTACTTAATTCACTTGACATTCCAAAAGGCCATTAGTTTTAATGCTTGCTAAATGAACGTAATTTAAAAATAAATTCTACGAAACAGAGTATTCAGTGGAAATAACGCAAATAGACCTAATATACTATAGTACAGAAAATTGTTATCAGTAAAGCATAGTATCAAACGACAATGTCACGCTATCAAATGCGTGATCGACACGCGAGTGGAGAAATAGATTATGCATCAGCCATCGCTAATTTATGTTGTGCCTACGTTTATTTGATAGAGGCGTGATACTCGGTATGTACGTATGATATCTATTCCAAATATGTGGTAGATCTATATCACTTTCGAATGAAGAGCCTTCGTGGCTGTTAAACCATAAACCGCGGTTTCGATTTCAGACGAATCACGTAGTTTATAATATTCTCAATTTTTTGTGATGTCTTAAAGTAGAGTAAAGTATGATCGACTATTATGTGATTATTATTTTTTGAACGAAAGTCATGGCAAATTGATCTCTCTGCATCTGAAGTTATTTTTGTCCTTTTTCACATTATACCTATATATAATAGTAACTAGATTATGTACATTACAATTACTGAAAAAAGCAATAGTTAAAAAAAAAAAACAATAGTTGTCTATTTTTATGTTTGTACACGCATCACGTAGGAACTACTGCATGGAATTCAATGCAGTTTTCACTGATGTATTGCTAGAGGTCTAACTTAGAACATAGGCTCCATATTATCTTAGGAAATTATAAGATGAGAATTTTTCCCCATAAATCTTTTTTCGGAGGGCGGAGTCGCGAGCAAAAGATACTTAAATATAAATTTCGGATATTATTTAACAGTTTTAAGAGAGGTATTTAATATCTTCATTTTACAATCCTTCGAATCGTCTAATAAATCCTTAAAGAAACTATGTAATTTTTTTATTAAATTCCATCATAAACCAAACTTTAATTAAACCGCTATCCTCATACTGGATCGTTTTATTATTTTGTAAAGTCTCATCAATTTAAAAAGAGGTAAGCTAATAAGTTTTAAAGGGCTCGAATCTCTGAAATAATTAAGATCCATCACTTTATGGCTGCTGAATTGCATAATTAGTTTTCTTATATGTTATTTAAAATTCTAATGTCTCGCCCTTTACTTTCACTAGGATAAATGGAGTGTCGAGTTCAGTTTCGGGGAAGCTCTTTGGACATCGTTAATACTATGTTGGCCTCATTTGGAACCGATACATAATTTGTTTTATAAAGTGCACATCATTTGAAATAAATTATGTTTAATATTATATTTACTGACTCAGTGACGAAGTCGTATTGCTTGCGCCGTATGACACCGCTCTGAAGTTCGAATCCAAAGTCGGGCAAAGTGATATTGATTTTTTCTACTAGAGCGGAGTTTGGTATTGTGTCGGTTATAATGATAGGCTAACCCCCAATCACAATCATGGAACGGAAAACACAGGACGAAAAGTAGATACCCTGGTCGCACCTATGCATATCTCTTTGGGCATAACTCTGGCACTAAAGATAATTCTTTCCCCACTTGTTCTACCTATGTATTGGTGTTAAGAGTTTTTTTTAAGTACTAGCAACCCGCACCGCCTTCATAAGACAACACTAATGATAACTATAGCCAATTGACATCTTGTAGTTACGTCGCCATAAACCTACCCAGGATCGCCCGCAAGTTTAATCTTAACATTACTTACAAATTTCATTAAAATCGCTCCAGCCGTGTTGGAGTCGCTAGAGAAAATGCAAACACCTATTTATTTTTATACCTACGGATTAAGCTTGTTAACGGCTCCTCGTAAAAGGCCTTTTATGAAATAAATCGAATCGTATTTCTCAAGACTGAACCATATTACGTTAATTCAGGACATGGTCTTTCTGTGTGCTAAATTTCATCCAAATCCATCGGTTTCTGGGTTCACTTCAAATATTCATTTTTAATTTCTGTTTTTTGTATAACATCCTGCAAGGTGGACAGATGACAAAATAAAGGTTGAAGGAACACGCTGGATGCAGCCGGTTTTCGACAGATCCCTCTGGAAATCTTTCAGGCTTATGTATATCAGTGGACTTTATGTGACTGATAATGATGATGATTTACATAACATCCAAAGATTTTGGACATTTGTGTTTAAAGACGTCAGTAAAACAAGGAAATTAATCAAATACTCTACTTTAACGGTGTGCGGTTTGGAGCGCGAATTAAGTAAATCCATCTATGAATCGTAACGTGACGCTGACATTCAAACTAACCTATTAACCTTTGCGAGCGACCTTAAACCTTAAACGTTGTTAATGAAATGTGGGATTGCACAACTTAAAGCTTCGATCGAATGGTATCATTGGTGTTTTCAATCGAAATTATAATGTAATGAGCTTTTTCTTTTTTATAGGTGAATGACCTTTTTCAATTTTATAAAAGATTAGTAATTATTTTATCTCTAGTCTCCCGGAACTTCAGATAAGGTATATAGCGACAAAACAAATAAAACACAACAAAAATAATTGAAAGTTTAGTCTTAAGCTTAGTCTTATCCAAAAAAAATATAATTCTGAATTAATCATGCATTTTATTTTTATCACATTCCAAATCCTTTAAATTATCCCTTATCCTACATTTATATATTTAGTTGCATTCCTGAATACTATACATATACAATGCAAATAAGTTAAAAGCACACCGAATCCAACAAAAAAGTACGCAAACACTGACGTCACGATCTCGCCCTATATTGAAAGTGCTCTCAGTGATTTACGAGGGAGGAAACACAATAGACTGCCCCATTAAGCAGATATGTTCGCCGCACGAGTGACAGCATTGAATATTTAATTTTAATATGTAGAACATACCTACTTTCTGTTTAAACAGGCTGTCCCTGTTATGCAGCTTACTCAAAAACATAAATGTGTGTAGTATTCTAAATTCTATTACATAGAACATAGAATTGATTTTAAGAAAATTACGATACAAAAAAATGGTTGACGCAATTTATTAATATCACTTTCGAAATTGATTACCAAATGAATCAAAGTCACTTGTAATGGTGAAATAAGATTTATTTATATTTAATATTCGCATGAAATGTCAATCGATGTATCAATTCCCTGACAGCTGCTAGTATAAGAGAAAAGGTCACAATATAAGGGCTGTTCAACAGTGGTGAAAAGTGAATTTTTTTTAAAGGGAATCCGAGGTAAGAAATTTTTACCACAGTTAACACATCACGCGGTGTTTATGGTATATATCACTTTACCAGGATATATAAAACTACAAGCGAATTTAACCCATTTACCAGCGGAATGTTTGCCGGCAAACATGACAGCTACATTACATGACATTACGCGTGTCACGGGAAAATAACCTTATTATGTAGTCAATCATAAGGTTATATTCCCGTGACACACGTAATGTCATGTAACTGTCATGTTTGCCGGCAAACATCCCGCTGGTAAATGGGTTAATTATTTGTTTGAATATACTATTATTATTCTAGTCATATTTTTTTTCTTATTTTTAACAATTTTGCGAACGAGAACCCGGTCGGAATAGGCTTATATGGACGTATCGCCACAACAATTCAGTGTTGAGGTACCTACGTGACATTCGATGAATTGGCTAAAAATGTCTCATGTTTCAAACAAGTATTCGCTATAATACGTTTTCGTTGTTTTTTTTATCTACTCATGCTAATGCGGCAGTAATTTCGTCAACTAAGAGTTACTTCTTTATTTACCGGATCCTGGCTTCTTTAACTTTTTTAAATCATGTGACTATTGACACACGTATTTATATCTGACAGTGATTTATAATGATTTTACAAAATTAATGATTCAACAATTTGATTAATATAGCATACCAAAAAACTTAATGGAAATGTCACACGAATATTTATGTCATCTAGCTCAATAAAGGTGTCGTAGCAAGTTCTACGAACCGTAGACATTCGTAGAACTACGTAGCTGAAACCACACATTATTAGAGCTCACACCATGATATTTTCGGAATCTAGAAGCTTCACGTATTAAATAAATAGAGGACTTTTATTGCTTCTTTCTATTTTTAGAAGTTGTTTTGTGGCTTTCGTTTACCCGAAAAGACAGTGACCTCAGTGGAATATTTTAGAGCAAAATCGTTAGTAAAAAAATTGAGACTTTTTCAATTAGCTGCGTTACACGATATTGGCGATGTAATCAAGACCTGTCTCTCTCCCCCTTTGTTTGTGAAATCGACTGTCAAAACAATGTGAAAAAATTCATCAGCAGAAAATTGAAATGTGGAAAGAGTTCCATTTACAAAAAAAAGAAAAACCCTTGCCAATGTCAAGAGCAGGGCGAACCACAAAACGCTGGGTTATTGCGTCACATCTGTTACGCGTCTGTAATAAATACCACGACGATGCCATCAGGATATGATTACAAAAATAATACAGTGACTTACAGAAAAAGTGCGTACATTTTTAAAACATAAATATTGGTATTTTTTACAATATCTGAATACCGAATACCACGAGAAACTTTTGGTCTTAAAAACAACTATTTGCCTCAGTGGCATCAAAGTTGCGTTCCTTCATGTCATGGCCGACTCACCGCCCGCTGCGCCACGAAGGCTGTCACTGTTCCTGAACTTTATAGCCCTATAAAATAGGAAAAGGATCCTTTTCAAGGTCGGTTAACTAAGATATCCTTGATAACGCGTTATCGTCGTTTTATAATGTTTGAAATAAAATTTTGCCTCAAGCTATTTCCGTAAAGGTCACATTATAAATCATTTTCGAAACTAACATAAATTAAACTAGGAAAAACAAACATAAAGGTTAATATGCGCTACGTATAGTTTATATGTATCATTCCGCACCAAGCTTATAACTTTTAGATTATCACCTTTAAACACTTTATTATGCTAGTAAGGACAGTATGTCATCTGGGCCGGCAGTGTACGACATTTCAGTCCAAAAATAGAACGAGTTATTACAAGTGCGTGCTACTGTAGATATTGTCACGGGCGACGTTATTTCCAGACGTATATTGCTGAAGTTTGTAACATCCCACGCCATGCGAAGTACTAACTTGTGTCGCATCTGTTGACCAAGAATGTAACAGTGAAACATGATTTTACATTGCGAAATACGGTTATGACTTAACCAGTATATTTGCGAATCAAAACACAATTTTGAAAGGGCCGTTTTAATTAATTACGCCATGCAAGCCGCTGTAAAAAATTAGATGTAATATGTTGTTAAAATATAACGTTAATTTTGAAAACAATTACATCATTATAATATAATTACAATTAATCCCATATTTCCCTAGTAATATTGAATAACTCAATAGCAATAGAAAAGATTAAAAATCAAATGCCTGTATAACAATGCATAATCCGCTGAAAGCAATCGGATTAGCATACATAAAAGGTAAAACGGTTTTCAGTGAATCTATTAATACCTATATAGTATATACCTATAGTTGGACATCGCGTTCCACAATTCAATTACGGATAAATGCGTTTTGTTCGCTACAGTTATGATCTGCCACCTGTTACGTCTTTGCCAGATTTATGTCCATAATTAGTAACCTTATTGGCTCAACTCATTAAGTACCTTAACACGGAATTTATTAAAATCTTACTAAAGTGAAAATTGGTGATTTTTTACTTCCAACTTCTTTGAATTTTCGTCCTTGATTTGGTAAGTAGAAGGCCATTGGTTGTAATTTAAAACAATTCTGATATGTCTTGTCTTTATGAAATTAAAAACACATGCGAATTTTAGTCATGTTATTTGGGCATTGAAACTGGGACTTTACGGTCAAAGCCCATATACACTGTCTCTAAATAATGAAGTAGATTAATAAGGAGATAATATACTTCACTATTATGGACATTTAAAATAATTTATTACCAATTTTACGAGCATACTACGAATGAATTGCGCTTGAACAACAATAAAAAACCAATTGTATTTTTTTTTGTATCACGTAATATAGTTTATACCTTAAACTGATTTTGAAAAGAGGAACACCAGTTTCTTACCCGTTGTCCTTTGGCAAGAACTGCTTTCCGAACTGGTGATAGATTTCATATTGATGGAATCTAAATAATGTATAACATTTTACAGGTTCAAATAAATATTTCGATTTATTTGTAAGGAGGTAAAAAATTGTCTTTAAAAATACCAATAAATAACACACCATTTTAATTAAAAAAATAACAGGAGCTGAAGAAAGAAATACATATGAGAGGTGTCGTTGCTGGTATTTGATTTTTTATTGTAAGTATTCTTAAGAAATATTAATACTTATATATAGACGTTCGTATTGTTATTTTGTTGTGTTTTAACGCCAGCAATAAATATATCTTTCTTTCTTTCCATATACAATTCTGTAGAACTCTATTTTTTAAACAATACCCACGCGCGCTCTTAATAAATTCTATATTCGCATAAATCTGCACATAAAACCATAAAAAAGAATCGTTCACATGAGACCCGCACGGTGTTGCCAACCTTCGACGTATAATTAAAACTTCCCCACACGGAGCTAACTTAAATATTTAGGTAACATTATAATTATTCGCGTGTATTTTGTAAGTACTGGCGTTAATTAGTTTTTTGGAGAAATGTTTTGGAGTTATAAGTACTCGTAACGTGGTCAAGTGTGTTTTGCACGAAACGGGATTTTATTTCATTAACCTACATTTCAGTAATTGTTGCTTCCAGGCCTATTTTTAAACACAAATAAAGTAATTGTTGCCTATAGGTCCAAGTTTACTTTTTCAAAATATTGTAATATAGCTAATGCTAGCGGCATCGGCCGCGTGATAGAGTTTTCCGGAACAAAAGTCCCGATTGAATTTTTCCGGGATAGAAAATAACTAATGTCCTTCCTAGGGTCTCAAACAATCTCCATATCAAATTTCATCAAAATCCTTTGGTTGGTTTTTGAATTTATCACGCTCAGACAGGCAGACAAATGCAGCGGGGGATTTTGTTCTATAATAATTTTTTTGAACTTTTACGAGATACAATTCCGTCAGACATGTTTGTTGCGTAACTTCAACCGTTTGCGCAGCGCACGTAACGGAAGCTCTCAAAAGGTATAATCTTTTCCGTTTTTCATTGATTTTATATAGCCTATAGCCTTCCACGATAAATCAATTACATATAAACAATGATTGTAAACAGATTGTATATACCAGTGAGGAAAGATGAAATATTTCGATAGGACCTGACACTTTATATATAAAGAAATATACCTGAATGGTAATGCAGTCTGCAAATCTTTTAATGATAATTAGATTCTACATATATTCTAAATAAAGCTAAGCCGACAAAATAGTAATATGGACCCATCGCCACTGGTATATACCAAACTCTAACTAGCATAGATATCATCAAGCAATCACATATATCAATAAGCTATCCGCCATATAACATTAAAGAAATAACAATTAACTAACACATTCATCTCTATTTGCCACATCCAAATCTGGGATCTCAAACTTTACAAATTACTGCGAGGCCCAAAGGGTCACAAAGACGGCCACACAAACATGTGACGTCACACGACCCTTTCTAAACTATTTACACAGGCGACATTATGAGAAACCCTTTGTCCAACCTTTATGTCTGGATGACATAAAGGATATGTTTAAAGGGAATCGAATCAATTTGTACAAGATGTGGAGTTAAACTTGATTTTGTGCTGTTTTTTTATATAAGGTACGGCAGCGTTCTGAGGTCCTAGATTCGAATTGCGAGTTGGAAAAAGTTATATTTGGGTTTTCTGCTCAGTATTAGTCCGGAGCATGGAATTTGTGCCCGATAGGCTCGCCCCCTATCACATCATGGGAAGGAACACACCTAGCGAAAAGTGGGTGCTCTGGTTGCGCCTCTGCATACCCCTTCAAGGATAAATGCGTGATGTATTTGTTTTTTCATATATTGCTATACTTAGCATAATTCTGATGACTGATATATCTCAAATTAAACGTTAAATACAGACTTATTCTAAACACGACACTAATAAAAATCGCTTCACACAATATTCTGTCCTTAACAGTCGTAAAACAAAATTTCCAGCTTTAAATTACAGACAAAAAGTTTGTCAAAATTTCCTTCTCGTCAAAGATTGGTAAATCAAAAGATTTTTCACAGGAAATCGTTAATTCGTAACTGTAGAAGTTTGTGGAAACGCGGCCTCAATTAGCCCGGGCTCTTCTCTAACATGCTCTATAATTACCAGGAATTTTCTGTCGTGATTTTTTCTTATTTTTTGTAATCATTTACTCACAATTTTAACCGACTTCAAAAAAAGAAAGGGTTTATCAATTCGAGTTTTTTTTTATCTTACGTGTTCTTGTACCCTGTTCGATAATTTTTTCGTTCAGTAATTTTTATAATCATTTTCAAATTACAATCTTAACACCTCTGCTTTCTAGGACTAGCAGTTCCTAATTATTTTAAAAATTATTAAGGATATGATTATTGATATTAATACTTTATAGCGCAAAGTTATAAATAAGCCGATATTACTTAACATTTTAACAAAGAAAATGCATGATTAAATTAAACTACTGTCATTAAAGAAGAATTTCATTATGTAAATGAACACAAAGCTAAAGATTAACATCTATTAAGCCTGCTAGTTAGTCCTAGAAACGTTTCTAATGAAAGCTCAGAAAATGGAAAGCAAAAGAATAAGGGAAAATTTACACACTTTCAAAAGTAATGATTGATTGCAGCTTAAATTAGCATGTGATCGATTGAATACTGTAAACAAACAATTTTAGATGAAAAATTGATGTACTAGAAACTCCTTGCAAAACTCGTTTTAACCAATTTAATTTCTAAATTTATTTCAAAGTGAAATAACTTTAGTTTTACACAAGTTTTAATTTACGTAATTTAGTTAAACATTGGAATTGAAAATTCAATTATAATGCAAGAATGGTTTAAAATAACATCGTTACAATTTGTTTGGCTTAACTCCTCTGTATGTATAGTATATATATGACGTAAGTTGGGTCTTAGTTAATATCAACCTCCCATAACACGATGAAGACATGCAATGATTCTTCTTTTGATTGACTTGTGACAATAAAGATAATAGTATCAGCTCTGTATTATATACTATTCCACAGCTGGGCATGCACCTCCTCTGCTACTAAGAGTAATTAGGCCTTAATAATCAACAGCAAAACTATAGTATTTTCGCTATTAAAATACTTCATTTACCTGAGCCAACTTTAGAATATAAGCGCCTGTATTTATGTCACAATATGACATAAATTGACATGGAAAATACATTAAAATCATAAATAAATAATGTATTCGAACTAGTAATAGACATTACTTAGTCCAAACAACGACCTCAGATTGAACCCGAATATCAATTAAATAAATACTCGAAATTTAATCGAAAACAGAAGGACACAGCTGCCTCACTCGCCGAGTCTTCGAAGCCCATTTATTATAAGGGTCAATTATGAATATCATAATTAATTCAATTACACACCCCCGCAATTCGTAGAAATATCGTTAATGCAATTAATGCTTTGCAAACGAAACCAACGCGATTAAAGATTAATGAAAAATGCTTTAATTACTGTAAATACTGAATACTTCACACAATATTTTGTTGGTGTTAGTAGCTAATTTCATTACGGTCAGCTTGACTTAAGTTAAGCTTGACTTGGTTAAGCTTATGCAATTTTAATTGTCTTACCTGATTGTTGAGCGACTGGTGCTCCTGCGACTTGATACAAACTCAAGAGAAGAAGTGTTAACACCAATTTATGCCACTTGGGTGCCATGTTGACCTGCAGACAAAATATTTTTATATTAATCTCCGTTTAATTAATGAGATACATTTTATGTAATTAATTTGAAAGAATAATTCTCATAACAATGGATTTCCCTCAATAGTGACGAAAACAGCGAAAAACCGTACAAATATTATCGTTGCATTCTAAAATCAAATAAAATATTTAAATAATATAAAATATAAAAGAATTCAGTAAACCGTTTAGTGTTTTTGTTAAAATACCAATCTACTCGAAATCGTTAAAGACGAGATATTTATATTCAAAAACATTTATAGATACTGAGCCTTACTGATAAATGTGGTAAGTCGTTTAGAACATCTCTCAAATTTTATGCAAAATACCAATAAAATCATTTTTCGAATATTTGGAAAATAAATTCATTCAGAACGATTCTAAATATTTTCGATGTACGATAGACTGAATTCAGATATTCAGCAATAGTAATAAAAGCTTTATGTAGGATAATTTGAGCCGACCATACATTTAAAGGATAATATTATGTTGATTTGACGATTTGTCTTGTTTATAGGCAATTATTATCACTAGCATACCATAAACAGATGATATCGACGGATAAAAGGCTATTTGAGTGAAGCGATATTTTTTTTCGAAAATTTTTAACTAGAAAATACCTAGAAAAAAATCCTGATTTTAAATATGTATGAGTGTCGCGAAAAATGTCACTCTTTCACCCGTCAATATGATCGTTATTAAGTCATATAAAACAATCAATTTTTTGATATTAGTCTGCAAAAATTGTTGATTACAATATTGTATCTACAATTTGAATTGTTTCTTTACGCCACTAATTTATCCACGTATTCTCGTAATTCAATTCCGCATATGAGTTTACTGATTCCATCGCAATATTGTGGCTTTACTCAGAGCTAAAATGGAATTGTTTGTTCAGTAAACGTTTAGACAATCGATACTAAACAAAGGAAAAATATTTTTGGTAGCAAGAAATCTGGCGACATTATCGAGTTACAAGGCTTTTATAATGTGAAATGTAGTACTTTGTCCTTTTGTTGTATTTTGTACTTTTTGTACGACATAGTTTTATTAGTACGCTATATTTTTCATTTCACGATAAGATGGACTAACGCTATATAGAGTGAAAAATTAATTGCAAAATTTTAATAATTTATTAATATGGTTTGATCACGGTTATTTTTATTTCAATTTTCTCCTGACGTTTCGATGACTTCGCAGCCAATATGGTCACGGGGCGGACTGAGGTGTAGATCGCTCGCAAAGTGAAAGTCACAATATTTACCTAAATACATTTATACAAAATTTTGCAATACAAATAGAAATCATTATGGATTGCAAAAACCTAAACGCAGAGATTCTTCCCTGACAGGAGAGCCAGAAACGCATTCAATGGACCTACGGTTCGTCGAACATATTTCGTGCAGCGAGCCGTAACTGGCACAAATTCAATCTCGGGCTATTCAAATGCTTTTTATCCCAATCGAAATTTTCATTGCCGGGCCGAATCGCGGTTCATAGATGAAAAATACGATATGAATGTTTGTTAACAAACTAAATGCAGAAACACACACCACACTTACATCCCCGATCTTTATTAACTTTTAGCGCTGTGGTCTATCCCTTGATATAATAGAGAGCGAGTCTATAGTCGTATCAGATACAAATTCATGTGTCATTTAACAAATTCATCCGGTTCCAACAGGCCGACAAAATTGTGTCGACTGCCGAGGAACGATCATTTCTTGTTAGTCCACAGTCTATTAGACCCTACTCCACTCACCATCAGATGCAGTGGGGTCAATTTACCTTGCCCGTACATAAAAAAAATATCCAGGCTCCAGGCTGATAATCACAAAAATCCAATATCACTGCGCGGTTCGGAATTTGAAGCCGGGACCACACGAAGTCGTCTCGCGCACGCAATACAACTACGCCACTGAAGCAGCCATATAATCTCTATAGCCCTTAATGTTAAATCACAGTAGCCTTTACCCAAGCTAATCACGTGACTCAAGGAAATGAGCGTCGTAAAAATCTGCGCAACACTCGGCTCCTGAAGACTTTGAAGTGCGCGCATGATATTAGCACACTTCTAAGAGTTATCGATTTGGTTACCGTTCTCACTGTCTACGCTTCCCAGTTTATTGTTATAAAAGGTGAGTTCATTTGCGTAATAGGGCTGAATAGGTTATATACGAGTGTGTTAGTGCATTGAAATATTATTTATCAGCATCTCAGTTTTAATCAATTTATTATCTCTTATTTGATTAATTAATTTTGCATGTGGATTTTAAAAAACGTGTATGAAATAAAGATACCTAAACATTGCTCCGCTGATCTGATCTGATTATGGCCGGTTGACGCTCGGTTTTCGGTGATCGATAAGTAAACCGATTTTTTTACATAAAAATTAAAAAATCCTGCACAATAAAAGAAACTAAGAGTAAAATCATTTATATGGTATTCCCTCTTTCATAACTCAACATTTTTGATACCTGAAATTGCTGGTTGCATGAAATCAATATTACATCGTCATAAATTACTTTACAAAGCTTTGAGAAAATTTGAAGTTTATGATTGAAGCGTATGATTTCCGAATAAACTGCGCAGTAACTGAAATTTTTGTCAAATTATTATACCTAACTTTAGTAGCCACAAGGACGAATTCCAAGAATTTCTGGGCAGAGAAATATTCTACTAACGTATACAATTGTTTCAAGGACTAAGGCTAGTCAACTGTCGCTCTTAAAAAGGCCACTGTCTTCACCGACATTTCGTCGCAATTACTTGGGTCAAGCCTTTTAGTTTATATATAGAAAATAAGTTGACTCTCAGTGGTGTAGCGGTATGCGTACGTACTGCCGACATGAAGTCTCAAGTTTAATTATCACTCGAGTTCAGAAATATAGTTTTTACTCAGTATCATAATATAGAGACTTCAAAAAGACTTACATAATCACGCATATTCAAAAAAAGCCTTAGAAACTAAAATCAAATATTCGAATGCAAACAGTGAAATTAATTTTGAATCTGACAGTCTTACTAATAAATATTTCGCAAAAATATGCTTAGTTACGTGTTGACTAATCTACTCTTAAACTTTTAATCAGTGCTTAACTTTTTCTAACTCAAAAACTTGGACTACAAAAACAAAAACGATTAATAAATTACCAAGCAAGACATAGCGAACTTTACATTAGAGCAAATTATAATTATCGAAATCTTTACAATGATATTTAACCTCAAAACACAAATTTACTCGATCAGCTATAAGTCAAAACCCGCCATCTTGCCTCTTAAGTACGTTTAAACTAGGAACCGGTGATGTTTTTGACAGCTATTTAAGCAATTCTTAAACCACTTCTTAAGGCTAAAACAAGATTATAAGTAAGACTGTAAATGATTTTTTTTATAACTTTGTTTAAAAATGCGCGTATTACTACGCACACAACACATGACGTAATTAATCCTATTACGGTTCATTAAACAGACATAAGCGGACCCAATCAAACTTCTTGATTAATGGCACTGAAAAGTTTGATAAGCTGATTACTCCAATACGAAGTTTGATTGCGGATTGACATCGAAACCCTTGGAAGTTCGTGACCTTATAGGACGTATTATTCACAAGTGGTAGAACCTTCAACTATTTATAGATGCATACAATGTCATCGCATCATTAAAATAAAACTATTTTTTTTAGGTTAGGTTAGGTGAAGATTACACTGTTAATTTAACTTCTAAGCCTTATTTTGTTTGTTAGGTGACGATTACACGATCAATCTACCATCAATTAAGTCCCCAATAAATATGTTCAGAAAAGGTATAATGAAACCTTAAACCAACGTTACCAATTAGGCTAATGCCAGATTGGGTACGTAATGATTACCGTACACTTCAAAGAGTATCGCCGATTAAAAAGAATTTCCAATATTTCTTATTATATCCTCCTATTTCTTTTTATAAAGTGGAAAAATTTTAAGTTTGTTAGTAGGTTTGTATGAGATAAACTCTGGAAATATTGAACTGATTTTAAAAATTCTTTCACTAATAAGAAGCAACATTAGTCCTGAGTGCTATAGGCATTCTATTTCTAGCAAATATAAAGACGAATTTTCACGCAGGCAGAGCCGCGAGCAAAAGTTAGTTATCCATATAAAGAATATTGATTCGTTCAGAAATCCTGCTTCAAAGGTTTCGAAGTCAGTTTATCATCTAGTAAGATATGCAAGCATAATGCTGGCCTGCAGGAACGCAACGTAGACGCGTGAAAGTCAGTCGAGATTACTTTGGACCACATCGTACTTACCACCAAGTACAGAATAGTCACATTGCCCACAACAAAACATACAAACAGCTATAAACATCTACTAGCAAATATGAATCCTCCTCACCCAATAGTAGCTAAAACTATAAGCCAACGAAATTCCCTATGACATAAGTGAAAGCTAATAAAAGCATCAATACCAACTGTCAATAGATTTTAAACTCTAACCACATAGTAACACGACCCTTGTCACGTAATTTTGGCGGTTACATCTGGCATATGGCATTTTGCTCGGCGAAAAATATAGAGGCAGAACTTATAAGATTATTGAGAACACGTAACGTAGAGTCAGCTGAAGTTAACAAATTGCTTTGTAGTGTCTCTGCGTGGCTTTATTAAGTGTTCTACATTTTGCGTGGCTTATTGGCAATAAAAATTTAAATTCATATTTATAGTTCTCGTTGACATGGATGCTTTAACTGTGCTATAATTTTTCTGAACATATTGTATACGTATATGTTCAGAAAAGTTATGATTATGTCTATTGGTGAATGCTAAAAAAATTAAAAAAAAAATCGAAACAAAACACAAATCACGCATTTATCCCCGAAAGAGTTTGCAGAGGCGCGTGAAAAACACAAAGCTAATGGAAACCTTACAAGGTGAAATACTATTTTTTTAAAGAAAAAGTATGTGGCGGACTTGCTTCAAAATTGTTAATAATGCCATAGAGCCCTTCCCCGAGCAAACGGATTTGAGCATTCCTTGCATATATTTAAATTTCATAATTCTAGGTCAACGGGAAGTACCTTATAGATTTTGATTCCCTAGTAAAATCGCAAAATATGCGACATAAACGATCATATCCTTTGATCACGATGATTTTTTCAAACCTAAAATACATCGTAATCCCATATTGTATTTAATATAAATTTCAACTTAATAGTTCCACACGATCCTTAGAAAAAGGATCTCAACAGACAGATGCACAAAAAGTATTCCTAGAAGAATGCCTTTTGAGGTACGGAACCTTAAAATGTGAGACAACAAAAGTAAATATACTATATTGCAGAATTTTCTACATGTATAATAAATTTCGAATATGTACCTTTTAAAAATACGAATTAGAGAGCCGTTTTGCTAGAATCAGCGCCTTAAAAAGATCTTCTTATACTTACTGCCTTACATAACAAAAAACAAAGAGATGAATTTCATTAAACAGAAACACAGTTCTGTTTTCACAATTTCTCCTCGTTATTATTCTTGAAATATGAAAGGTAAACTACATCGTGACTATATCCAAGTACAAACAGAAAACAATGATTTTATTGCTGGTGTTGTATTCTCGATAAAGTTAACGATCGTAAAATCCTACCAATGATATAATACAGAAATAAACTGTCAAATGAGATGACACTTAATTTCACTATGATCGCATCGAAATGACTTAACGATCGTTAACATATGTCTAGAACCGACCATTGTCAGTAATAACGTTAATCAATGTTGGGAAACTCCCCTTTCTTGTATTTCGGCAATTATGTTAAGTGCACTGTTGTGTTCCGGTTTGAGGATGTTGTAGTTTACTGGTAGACTTAGGCAAATAAACATTATATTATTGCAACTTATATGAGCTAATAAAAGAGAAAAAAAGGGCTGCGAAATTTTTCTTAGTGTTTGTTTACAACAGAATTTCTGAAATATACGGTCATTTTGACATTGCGGTAATAAATAAAACCACATACTCATCTTTACCTCTGCTAACATTGAGCCAAAAATCATCCACGAATAACGAATATTTTCATCAAAAATCCCAGTTTTACTTTTCAGATTTTTTTATCATCAGTAGTTTAGTACGAATATGATGTGTGCGTGGGTGTATTTTTGATTGAGAGTGTGATGTTGCCGCCGCAACGAAATCTCTTTAAGTAAAATTGGGGCAAGTAGTCTTTATAAAAAAAAAAATGTTCGAAACTTACACTTTTTTATTCTACAACTACAGTTCAAGTAACTTATTGCAAAGTGTTATTTTCAAGAAGACGATTATGTGGTTTCATTTAGGGACGCAATGTTAAAATGACCTTTTTACGTACAAAATCGTTTTTAGCAGGCTATTAACTAAACAAAGAAGCAAAAACTATTTAATTTCATTTTTCCTATACTTACCCCCAATTTAGTTTGGGGTCAACCCAACACACTTCATAAAGTATATCACAAAAAGGACGAATTAGATTATTCAACCGACCGTCTGCCTGATGTAGTTAACCCTCTCCGCGGGTATTATACTAGTACAGATATACCATGTTAAAATAAACACGTAAATTATAGACCCAACTAGGTATCGAATGGAAGACCTTCCCGGCTACATTCAAACACAATAGTATTAGTAATCAGACTAAGAAGCCATCCAATTATACAAATAATAGGAGTTCTATTCAATTTTCTTTCCCCTGTTTTGCACCGTACTTTCTATACATATTTGCAGCATCTTCCCCGTCTGCGAATTATTATTCAGCGAGACAAGAAAAATGAATAAACTTTATTCAATCAACGAGAGAACAATGGCTGCATTTTAATGCATTTTTATAGACGTCGCTTGCATCTCATATTGATTAAGTTAAACGGACTGAGAAAAAGCAATTACGGTATAAGGACGTTTAAGAATAGAACTTACTCGTACCTTAAAAGCCATTATCGATGATTTTGATATAGATGTTTATTTATGAGCAATAATAACTTCACATAAAAACCCACTTGTCCCAATATTAAAATAAGTACTTAAACCGATATAACATAAGTAGGGACCATCGTCAAATATCATTACTCATTCGAGACTTACAGCATTACGTTCTTTACCGTGCTAGTTAAAAATAATATAAGGAGCCAACAAAGCAGAGAGCAGCACGAGTGAAGTATCCTAAAAATTCTGCATAGGAATTTTGTAAGTACTCTGCCAGCTTTGTCATAAAAAGGTTTCCTAATTGCAAAATATAATTATACCGATAGATTTATTCACCTTCGAAATGCTTATTGGAAATTCTCGCGTACACAATGCCTCTTAAAATAAAACTAACGATCGTAACAATAAATAGAAATGTAACTTTGAAAATGAAACGAAACGTACTCCAAGTTTGAATGTTTGTATAGATTGAGGCATTTTTTATTATGATATAATCAGCCGTATTCGATCTACTGAGAAATGATATTTATGATAGGTCAAAATCCATGATCTAGAATTTAACAAGCCATTGCTCTATAGAAAATCGGATATAATATCGAATTAGCCAACCGAACGATAGAGTTAGGCTAGACCACTAGGCTGGTTATAAAATTAAATTTAGTTTATTTAATATACACTACAAAATGTATTATTAGGTTTATGAGCTCAGAACAATGTCAGTATAATTTACAAGCCAATGCCCAGCGCGATTTTTTTAATATAAATTTTCATAAATTCCTTCGCAGAGCTAATAACGTTGTTAAACAAATAAAATATTAAAAACATGCCTCTGAGTTGGTTTAAGCTGTACCTTGTCAGTCAGCATTAAACATTTTCCAATATTAAATTTCTATAATGAACTAAATCCTCTTATACAGCCACGTCTAGTGGTGCTTAAACGTTACCGATTTTCCGTTTGTAGGTCCCGATGCCATTGCTCCGGTGACCCAGTTCATCCCGCGACCCGAGCCGCACCCCTGTGCTTCAGACCTCACCCCCGACGAGATCTACACCGCATCCCTGCACCGTACTAATGACAGATTGACACTTGATTACGGGGCAACGTCTTAAAAGATTTCCGAGTGATTGACTTAGTGAGTTCTAGTAATTAAAATTTAAGGAAAATCCCGGTAAAAGCAATTTTGTAAATGGTTTTCGATTGGATTTAAGCGGGAACAGGCAACTGTTTAAATAATCTCTATTTAAGGTATACATATTAATGAGTTTACTTAGAAATTTAATGGAAACGGCAGGAATAGAATTGCTTGTGAAAAAGAGGTTATAGAACCTCTTTAGGGCCTATTTGTCTAGACCCTTAGGTTCAAATATGCCAGTTTGACTGCAGTGATAGTTGACATTGCAGCTGTAGCTAGAATTCAGCTTTGATCGTTGTTGAATGGCGATTTTTTACTAGCATGTCAAAATAGCGAACTGATTTTTTAGTATTTTTTGTTTTGTATCTGCTATTATTACCCGACATTGGAAAAATCTTTGATAAATGGTGGCAGCCATACTATAAAAGAAGAAGCTTTGTTCGCAGGTTTCGTATAGTCAGTGACATTACTCGTCACACTAAATTATTGTAATTAGCTTTATTACCATAAATATATCCGTTTTCTATAGAAACATTCGATTTCAAGTTTTCTCATTCAAACTTATTTGCTACTTATCTACTCTTGATTCTATCTATTCGAAATGTTCAAACTTATTTAAAACTTTTTGATGTAAGTAATCGAACTCGAATAGTGGATAAAAGCGTGTTGATGGAATGTTATTAAAAGCCTTTGTACGAGTTTATAAAGGATCTTTGGCGTTAAATTTGTAGGTGCCGCGGTTTTGGGAAAACTCGCGTAAAACTTTTACAGTAGAACTAATTTATTTGTACTCTTAAAACGCCAGGAACGTACTGGCAAAGTATTTTGGCAGACTGGTTTTGTAGGTGTTTATTGACGGCAGTCACTACCAGGAGAGCAGGACCCTCGTCTGCAAATAAATTATACACCTGCCCATACTTGCCATCTAGAATTTTTTGACTGTGACCAACTATACCTTACACTACTGAGAAAGTATATGCTTTATTATACCACACTGGTATAGAATGTTCAAGTTTATTGTTTCAAGTTACATCTAAATTCACGATGGCAAGTCAGCCAAACTCTTCAAATCGGAAAGCTGCTACTTAAGGGCAGAAAAAGACATCCAGATATTTGAGACCTACAGCTTAATACGCTAGACTAGATAACTGTGGTGTATATGTATCCAATGAAAAAGCTCTGCAATTACAATATAATCAGAATGAGCAGAACTGATTCAAATGCACATTTGTAGAAAGAACATATTCCAAACATCGAAAAAGCGGGTATATTGCTTCCTACACCAACAAACGACAATATTATTTTAGTTTGTCGAGTAACAGGTGGCAAACTGAGCTCTTTGCGTGTCGCTTTAATCGACTGAATATAAAGAATTGGATTTTATTACGTCTATAAAATGCTTTTATATTAGTCCTACGATTGACAGTTTCAAATTGAATCTAAGTAATAATTCGCATTACGTTGTTATAAAGTAAGATTGACGGAGAAATTATATTTTGAATGTAAAAAACAACGTCTGAGAACTTGTGTACTTTTTTATTTTTTCGGAGACTGTCTAGCATCTGTTTCCAACAAAAAAATATATTTTTAAGGTGTGTGCATAGGGACACACCTGTAAGAACTTTGAACTTGCAGACATTCGTTTCTGCAGACCGTTATATACCCAAGTATACTATCGTGGACATTAGCTATAACATCAACAATTCAAAAGTTATTTACCATAGAATTTAAGTATTAAAATAATTGTGAGTTGAGAGTTACAACTTTGTTCTGATATCCTGGCAATTTGAATTAACTATCCTGCGCCTTTGACACTGACTTATCACCGTAAGTAAATACAATATTATAACTAGGCTTAACGAAGGTGTGATATGTAATTAACGGTTACAAATATAAAGCTTATAAGTTTTAGCAATAAAGATAATGTGCATCCATATAAGTAATGCCAAATGTCAGTTCAATCGGTCATTTAACCAAGTTTTATAATTATTTACTAATGGTCTGATTAATAACTAATTAATACTGTAACTAAGTTTTGTCATTAAATTCTAACCGTTATATTAGTACAGATAGGGATGAAATTTATTCCTAATTCCTGACACATTGAAACTTATCGCCTAACCCCATTCTCCCTAAATTGAAGGTCATTGCCCCATACATTACAGACTATTAATCACTCGTCCCGTTCATTCACTCTTGGCGTGTCTCCAACAGGCTTGTATCTTAACGCGATGATACTCGTTAATTGTCGAGGATAGCCGAGTAACAATGCCTGATATTAGAGGTTACTATACTTTTTTGTTTAGGGTAGTTTCGTCTGCACGGGATTTATAAAAAAAATCCTATATTCTTTCTTAGGATACAATCTTCGTACATATCAAATTTTATCAAAATTGGTTTAGTGGTTAAGTCATGACAGCGTACTGCACAAGGAAAATATCGCATTAATAATATTTACGTATTAATACAAATACTGAAGATCAGTGGCGAAGCGTCCATACAAGCCGATTCCTACCGGGTTACCTTTTGCAAATTAGTTAAAAATAATAAAATACCAACACAACAATATAACTAGAATAATAATAGAATATTCAAACAAATCGTCTTATACTTATTCAATTAAATCAATACATCAACTAGTTATCGTTATCGGTAGTTCATATAAATTCGTTAAATCGTAACTCGCGCGCAGTGCTCGCGCCTTATAGTGTTCGAAGTGAACCCCTGAGAATTTGCGGCTTCATATTGAGCTATTGGCGCGAAATATTTTTTATAATTTAGAATGTATAATTAGTGTTTGTGCGTTATTAATTCTTGTTGGACTCTTTTAGGTACCGTTATTCAAATTATGTGATTATTTTGTAAATTTAGAGACTAGACTTATACTTAATGTTTATGTTAGAAGGAAAATATTAAGTATTATATTTTACTGATTTTAATTTATTGTGAACAGCGGATTATATGTTAAATGTAGGTAAAAATATTTCCTCGGGTTCCCTTTTGAAAATTTTCACCCTTCGCCACTGCTGAAGATTTTTTCACTGCTACGTCTACAACTTGACGACAATAGAAATAGCGCCGGTAATTGTCCAATCTTTAAGACGAAACACTATGAACAATGAGAGAACATTATGTATCCAGAATGAAATATGAGAGAACATGATGTATCGTACTATATAACAATATCTCTAAAATTACTATATATTTGATACCAAAACAAATCCCACCCCCAGTGTTACGTACAAACCCGTTTCAATATTAATCAATATTTCAAAAGTTTATTAATGTGTGGTCCAGTAACCCCAAAATTTCTAAACTCAGCACACTATCACTGCACCATTCATGTGTGTGTGTGTCGCTATTGTTATCCGCAAACAGGTCGTAAAAAGTTTTGGAAATATTCCTATTGCATATTAGAAAAGAAAAAGGCGGCCACTTTAAAAAATTCCACATAAAAACATGTTTTGGTAAACCGCTTGATGTTTACGACGTAGCAGTGGCGTAGCAACATGGCTACGTCGTAGCTACTGCTACGAACCCGCTGAGAATGCTTAATAAGTTATTTATATTTAACGCCATAACTTTAGGAAAGCATATTTCGATGTAAAATGATAATTACATTTATTTATTATAAGCTCAACTGCGGTATTGGCTTATTGTTAAATGTGTTACATGAGCGAGTGGTTTACCAATTTAATGAAAACTCATTAAGTATTTTTAGGAATCACTAATGAAATAAAAATGTTTTCACTGCTCATATTATTTTTATATTTTGAAAATATATGGGTTCTTCTTCCTAGTCGAATTTTGGCCATGGCGGCCAATCTCAACGAAGATAAGCCAAGTACGCAAAAGATATATAGTGCACAAGTGCGTGTGCAATACACAAGTGCACTCTCTGTTCCTACACTCTCATAGTCCAGTGGAACGGCAATCTGACATGACCAGAGAGAGAGAAATTAGTAAAGTATATTAATGCTAAATTGCCTATTTGTACTTTTAGGTAACCAAACAGACTATTGCCTGGTCTACATTTTATCAGTATTATAACTTCACTAACTAAATATCTTGTGTCATAAGGGTACTATTTAAAACAAATAATATTGCCTAACCTACATTTTATAAGCATCATAACTTGTCCAACTAAATATATTTAAAACAAATTAATTAAAAATATTTAAAACATAACTCTATTCCGACGAGCAAAAAGCAAATATTTAATATATGTAAAGACGAAAACGTTAATTATGTAGTTACCGCGGGATCAGCCCTGGAGCGGCTAACGGGTATAATTCACAGGACAAGTGTGCAAATAACACAGTTGAAACTTTATCATGAAACCCTCCGGATTGCGTTGTGAATAATTTTCTTGTGTGATAATGTTAGAAACTTTGTTGTATATGTGGTTGACATATAATTTGTTTAAACTTAGCCATAAACAGCCACTTCTATTAAAAAAAAACTCAATTTGAATACTTTTTATTCAACTATTTTGTTGTTAATGTTTTTTGTCGGTTTAGTTACCCCTCGGCCGTCGTCACAATTATGCCGGCCTGTTGGAACCGGATATACACAGAATGATCTCGGAACGCGACACATTTACGTAGGCCACTATGGCGGGTTTTAACACCTTGTGTACGGTGGTCGCTATCTGAGCGGATATAAAATATATCCTACCAGTAGCAAAACCTTTTATAAACTTAAGTATAATATGCACCTTCGTGATTAACTTTCGCTTGAATACTTAAGAGTGAAGTAAAATAGACATTTATTGTTAAAGACATAAAGGCATCATGCATAGACATCTTTATAGCTATTTTATTACTCTGCCCGGTATACGACGCCACATGCGCTTTCAACGCGAGAAGAAAGGAGGGTAATATTCTCCCTTATACCTTTATTTCTAAAATCTATAAACAATAGCAATATACTAGCTTTTAATGAAGCTAAGAACGCGTGAAAATACGTTTCAGATATAAAGTTAATACTATATTGTAATGCTCCCATTTAAACATGTTTGAATGTTAGAAGAAAACACTAGATCCACTAAACATATTTGTATGGAATCTTCCACCCAAATAAACATTGTTATCGTAAATAAATTGATAGTAAATATTAACTTCCACAAACAAACTGACAAACTCATAACTGGCTTTTCATATTGATAGTGTAGATTAAATTACGAAGGATTTACCATGGCCGATAGTTTAACATTCCAGCACGTTTTGTTTATTTTAGTTTTACCTATCATTATATAACGCCAATATATTGCCAAGGACGATCGGTCGGAGAGCGGTTAAAATATTCAATGACATATTAACCTATTTATATATTAAGCAACAAATTTTGAGTTAATTAAGCACATTGTTCGAAAAATGCATTTAAAATCTAAATACTAGTATAAATATAATGTGCAAATTTATCAAATCGGAGTACTTAAACATGTTTTATGCTGTGTATTTAGGTGACGTAATCTTCTACCTAAAATGTGGAACACAATCTCCATGAAAATAAAGTGAATTTATAAATGTTAAAACTATATTCCATTCGATTTTAAATATTACCATTGGCTTCCACCCAAAACGGAATAAACTTTTGGAAATGCATTATTCAAAACAGACGCAAAATAACATTATTAACAGGTAAAATGTTGAATATCGCTCGGAGGTGAGATTTAAATTCAAACAGCACTATGAAATTTCTAAATAAACAAACATTTCATGAAATAAATACGTAATGGTCTAACACTGACAAATATGCATGAAACAAGGGATAAAGAAAAACAGATCCCCAATCTCTCGTTATCAGAATGCGATGCTGAAGAATGAGTGGGTACTCGCTTTGTTAGCCTTTTTATGTCTTATTATTTTTGTCAGCCTTTGTTGAACCATGTTGAATTTACCGTCAAGAATCTTCGTAGATATATCTTAAAATACATGCAATAGATTTCGGACACAATATAAACATAAAATAATTAGGGTCTGTTTCACAAATTCTATGTACCTAAATGCAACTAATCACATAAATGTATAAGCCGACAAGTCACACTCGAATCTATGCTCCTAAATAAATGGCAATAAAAAGAGCAAGTTACATTAATTGTTTAATATGCTGGGAAATAAAATCTACATGAGGCGTATAAAATAGGCCCTTAGTGCTTTATAATCGCTGTTCGTCTTTCATAGTTATACAATCTTTTGTCTTGTTTCCTCTAAGGATAAATGTCATTCACTGTAGGGAAACAAAACATTGAATACCTAACTACTACAGACGCATACAACATTGATTGGTAAGGCGATATGTAGTTATAGATTGAAAACAAGACAGCGTTCCTATTCAGCTTTGAAGAGTTCATCTGCACATTCGATTTTCGATCGTTATAACACACAAATCCATTTAACTGTTACTGTATTCTTTGTCAAAAGACGGCCTATATATTTTAATATATTATAAACAGTACTCAGCAATAATCAACATAAGCTCAGAACAAAACAAAATACGCTTCTGCCCACGTCCGTTTCTATATTTATAGGCAGCTACGGCTAATCTCCGGGTTGCAGACAGAAATTCTTGCTCGAGTACACATTGATTAACTTTCTTTCATGTATCTGGACGATGGATGTTCTTTGTCCGTCCCTATTCGTACGAAGCACTTTTATTATTATACCAATTTCTAATATACGAGAATCAATTGTTAAAGTCTGTTAAAGCGGCTTCCTCGATAGCAAACTTGGTTATTTAACGTAGCGTTAAATTGGACGGCTGTTATAAAAACATCCCTCGACCTGCGGAGATTTCGCTGAGGTGCGGTTAATGTAATCGAGGTCTGTGTAGAGGGCAAGGCATATCTTGCTTATAGAGTCTCATATTCTTATTTTGAAAGACGAAATAGTGAACAATATTGATACACTTGTATTCCATTATAAACTCTAACATACTTAATTACATCGTTACCCGAAACGCGATGGTAAGCGTTATATTTTTTTATACATTAGTCTCCATTACAATTTTCATCATACTTAAATATGTTCAGTTAAAATCGTTCGCACGTTCCCAATTAATCCTCAAGATAAACACAAAAAGAGGCGGCATTAATGGACCAGCGCCACGTGTATAATATCTGATTGAAACCTTAATTCCTTCGCGGAAAAAACCGTAAATAACAAACTAACCAACTCTTCTATCGCATTCAATGATGTATTTCTGACAGAATAAAGGCTATTTTTCCATGTCTTGTAAATTGTGTTATATTGAAATACGAACGAATAAGTTTTGATCTAAGGGTGGTACGAAAGGCGCATTTCCTTTGATAAACGCCTTTGTAAAGTTTCTTTTATAATATTTCAAGGCTTTTGGTATTCATTCATTTCGAATATTTTCATGTTATAATGCGCAAACTGCGTAGGCGAAAGAGTGTAATAATTTAATAAATTGTTTTGTATACAAATAAAATAGTTTGACGAAACATAGATACGGGAATTTACTTAGATCTACGAGATGTTAACATTGGTGTCATAGTAATGACCATACATTTCTTTAATATACTTACTAAACTCGACTTGTATTATGACCATTGCAGGTTCAAATTCCTATGTACTTCTTTAGCAATTATCTTGACGCAAATCAGTAACTTATTAAGATATATTAAACATACAATATCCCTATTATTGAACAGGAATTAGTAAAAATTGTATTTCTATACTGATATTAAAACCAGGTAAGTTTGTTTATTGGGCCTAATGTATAATCTCTAAAACTGATTCTAAAAATTGTTCTAGTACTAACTAGATTATCTCTGAGTAACTCATACTAACAAAATTTGATACATTTTATTCGGAAAATAAAGTTACACGCGGGCGGAATTGCGGATAAAAGCTTTGTAAAATAGTGCATTGTCTATATTTAAATATAAATAATACTATTTATTAAAAATGTATACCTTGCGAGCGAAACTATGCTCAAATCAGATTTTTTTGCTGACAAGGTTATAAGTAATGTCATAGCTAACTAAGCACTTAAGTTTTTGTTAATAAAATTATTTGAAAACCGATTTCTAATAAATATATAACTTGAATAGTAAAACTCCAACTACATATAATAAGATAAATATACAAAAGCAAACGTTTATAATCAATCAGCAATATAAGGAAAAACAGGCGATTTCTTTCTTAAAATAATATTTATATTCAGCCCTTTCTGAAAGGAGAAAAGCGATCACAAACCGAAACTACTACACGAAATATTATTGTATACGATAAAAGGAAAAGTACTTACACATGAATCGCGGAATAATAGCTGATATCGGATCGCAGAGATAAGGGTTTGATAGAGCGATGTTGCTTCATAATACATTATCTTTTACATGGATATCATACGCTGGAAACACAAGTTGCACTACACAAAAAACGATTTCAAGCTGTTAGTTTTGAACAATTTACTCGTCGGTGTTTGCCACAGATAAACAGTATTATCACAGCAAACTTTAAAAAACAAAAAAAACAATGATACTGCCACCGCAACGCACTAGTCACTGAGGAGATGTTATGCCTCATAAAATGGAGTAATACCTCGGTTATAATGCTCATCAAATCAGAAACACAACAACATGCACATTACTGATGGGAGATAAAGGCAGCTTTATTTAAGCGGGTGTTCAAACGAAATAACTGTTACATAGTAATCGAAAACACACATTGTGGTTAATTGAAATTATGCGTTAATTTACACCATTTTATTTGCGTTTGGATAATCTAAATGTTACACCAATCGTTGAACATTTTAATTGAAATTACCTACAATTTTATGTACTCAAATTAAGTTTTAATCGCATGTCTATTATTTAGATCACTAGAAACTGCTAATCAATTATCTGATGTCAGAATTAAAGTTAAATTCAAATCATGCACACTATTCGGTTACATTCCAAGATGAAGTAGTAAGATCCGAACGCAATATGTACCTATACATTGATAGTGTCATATACCTCTACAAGAACCGGGAGTATACAAAATAGATTGCAATTGTGGCCCTCTCTTATATCGGGCAAACAAAAATAAATATAGGGACCCGCGTAAAAGAACATATAGCTGACGTGAAACACGGACGCTCGACTATGTCTGCAGTCGCTGAACACTCTGAAGGAGGCGGCAATCATTATCTGCGACTAGACAAACCACAAATCCTCGCCAAAGAACACCGATTCCTGCCCAGGATGATTCGCGAGGTTATTAAATTTAATAAACATAGTAATTTCTTTAGGAATGGTGGTTGGAAGCTTGCACAAGCCTGGGATCCAGTTCTACATTTAATTAAATCAGAACCCAAGAGACCGGCTGCCAGACTTCAAGACACTGTGAGCTCATTCTGCGTAGATCGGACCACCAACAGCTAACATTTTAAAAAGATGTATAATTGTAAAATGTAGGTAGATATTGTAACTTTGACTTTACGGATGAACAACACCCCAGTCCTCCCCCGTGACCATGAAGGCTGCAAAGTCTTCGAAACGTCGGGAGAAAAATAAAATACAAAAAACCGCGATAGAATCCGAAAATTAGTTTAATTTCAATACCTTACAAGGAATCTCATTCCATCCAATAAGTTAAATTGTGTAAGTTTTTTCGATACCTACTTCATAAAAGCTAAAAGCAAAAAATATATGCACAAATTGAACCTTCTTAGTTCCTTTCTGATATATCAAGTAGAAGTATCTTTATTTTTTTTTACTAAAAACTCAGACAAAACCTTTTAAAAATTAAAACTCCCGTTGTGTTTGAATGAATCTATAAACGTATTTACTTTAAGTTAGAGTTGAGAATCAGTTATTACAAACAAATGTTTGAATACAATAAGTTAACCAGAACCGCCCACGCAACATGTAGGCGTCTATTTTCAAGTTTTCTTTACGTTATTATAACATTTTGTAAGAATTAATTTATTCATAAATTAATTTATTCAAATGAAAAGCAAACCGGCGTTCTTTATCTCTGATCAAAAATATTGTTGTACCCTTTTATTAAACTAGCATTAAGCCTCAACTTTAATATTACATTTTAAAAGTTCAAAGAAGAAGACTAAGTCGATAAAATCACCCAATCTAAATGGAAACGGCATCAAAATTCATCCGGCAGTTCAGGAGTGTTAAACAAAGACAAACAACGCTACTTGTATTGTATTCCATTCTTATGTGAAATCCGAAAGATCATGACTCGACCCTTAGCCAGTCAAACACGACGGGAAACTAGTTATAGTACATAATTTATACGGAATTGTAAAGAGCTCAAGAATCGATAGGCTCACTCTAAATTCTACCCCTATTAAGGATCACGGGATCCAAAACAGTCGCGGCGAAACAAAGTTTCCCCAAATACCATCTATCCTACCCACATATATATGCGTAAGGTTCTATATGTATCTACGTATAATGTTCTTTTTACATTATAGAATAATCAATAATTCATTCATTCGAATCTTCGACGAAAATAGATTGATTGGATTTTTCCAATATAAAATACAGTGCTAACTTATAAATAATTTATATCATCCCGTAGATATTATGCTCGAGCCTCTGGTTAATTAAAAAAATATTTATCATTATAATATTAAATTTTTTAAAGAAGTCGCAACGACTAATAGTTATTCTTTTGATTATCTTAACCAGCATAAATATATTACCGTTCTGATAGAAAATAAAATTAAAAAACATTTACTGAGTAACTCAAAAACAGAAAACTCGGTAAAAGAGAAGGTAAAACTGAAAAAAAAACTTTCATCAACAGCCGACCTCATAAAGTTCTGACCGCAAACAGAAGCACGCTAAACCAACGGTCAAAACAAATAAAGATGAGCCGTGTTAAATAAACAAAGACCTACGACCACGTAGACACAAAAAATACCAGTACATAAAAAAGAATTTTCCCCGACGCGCAGGGTGCCGCGTTAATTTTATCCCTGTAATAATTATGAGGCAGTTACTCACCCGTTTCCCGCGTTTGCTCGAACTTGAGTTGCTCTGGAATAAATCGGTTACGGGGCGCTAGGAGACGTTTGCTCGCCAATACAGCGTGCCGCGTTCTGCTGCCACTGGCGACTCCTCGTGTGGAGGTGAGAGAGATTGTGGCGCATGCGTGCAGCCTATGACGTCAATGCTTTCGTTCACAAAGCATACAGGTGTTGGTTTTTGATATAGACACCGCAGTCGCCGCTCGCACGTTTTATCTGATGATATTGGTTGTTTATAGGATTCTGATCCTTGTTTATGTTGTAACACGATGAGTATGATTAGGGGTTGTATACTACAGTTATTAACATGGCTGGAAAACTATGGGTAAGTTCAGCACCCAAATATCTACGATCAATGAATGGAATAATGTAAGTCACACATAGTGAATGAAATCGCTGAACGCGTAAGCCATTCGTATCTACCAAGCAGTGTCGAAATTTTTGCTTATTAGCTAACAGCCTATAATAGTTATTCTAATATTTAAAAAAAATATTTCATCTGCCCCTCATCTATTAAGGTCATATCGTTACGCAATTTGTCTACCCAAGCTTTTTATGAGGACCAAAGTGCGTTGCTCGCTATTTATGCAAACTGGTATTAATTTAGATTAAGCTCTTACATAATTTTTATTTTTTTTACCCTTAAATAAGGATTCTCTTGCATTAGCGATTATGTTACCTTAGTCTATACTAGATTATGCACTACTTATGAACTATATTGCGTGAATTATGCAACCGATTAGGATCAAATAAAATTTAGTTCCTTGGTTAAAAATAATATTATGTTATATATTGCCTGACCCTATATTGCTCTGGTTCATTAATCTTTTATATTTACTATAAGATATACCTCTACATGCATATTATAAATAGATGACGAGTGCAGTCAATGCAGAGCTTTAAAATTGAAAGTTCTGGGTGTTGTTACTGTCTAGATTTTTTTTATTGCTTTGAATAATGCGAAGAGCTTGCCATTCGCCTGATGGTAAGCGACATCCCGCCCATAAACACTAGAAACACCATCAAACACCCTGAATTATAAAGTATTGTTAAGTATTTTACTGCGCTTGCCATCCTGAGACATGAGATTTTAAAATATAAATTTAGTGCCTTGCTTATCTTGTCGATTGATGTGATAAAAAAGTTTATATGGTGTTTGTTGTGTTTGTGTTTGTGATGCTTCGTTACTATATGAAATTTAGGGATGTCAAGACAGGGTAGGTAGCGAAGTTAGGAGCTTATTATAATGTAAAATATAAAAAAATATTTTAACTAATCATTACGTATTACAAAGGCCAGTTCTCATGTCTGTCTTAACGCGCTAAACACAAAAAAATCCGAAAAGATTTTCATAAGGTCGACCAATGGTCAGAATGATTCATGAGGAATTTTACGCGGAAGTATAATGCATTTAATGTTTTTAAAAGGAAAAATCTAATTGTTTCGGCCTTGAATACAAAATTTACTAAAACTGTGGAAAACAACTTTTATAATGACAGATAAGCAATTTAGTTATATACTAATTCCACAAGTAATAATTATTTCCCACCAATCAAATCTCAATAGTCATTGAAACTCCAATATGCCGATGTTCCAGACAGATATTGACTTAATACTTAAATTATGAGAATTCAAGACTGATTTGAAATTTAGGTCATGCCCTCTTTGTGGGGCGCTCAACGTAGCTGCAGCGAACTGTGGACCGCATGCGGAAACGGATAAAAATAGCATTGTTCTAACGTGAGTGAATTTTTTATTATTTTCCACCTGCTCTTGTAATACGGCGTTGGCATGTTCCAGCAGAAACGACTTTTTTTTTTAAGATTGGACCCCGCAGTCTACATCGGAGGAAACCTGCTAATGGAACACTTGACCCCCGGACCCGGACCCCCGGCTTAGCGACCTGGACGAAACCTGGGGAGAGATATCTGTTGAAGGGAAATGTGGGGAATGAAAAAGGAACCTTCTTAGGATGGGCGGAGGGGCTTTCCCTTACGGCCATCCTAAGAAGGTTCCTTTTCCAGGAAATAGTTCCGAGCCGTCTTAGACCTCAATGCCTAGGTATAACTATGAGGTATTCACACTAACATGTGTGCCTAGGGCCGCGAGAAATGTCCCCCCATGCGTGGGCATGCATTCGGTGTAAAGACCGAGCGCACAAGAATAGGCTTGGGGGAAAAGCAGAAACGACTTGGCTTAATTTTGTTGTTTAATTATTAGCGTTAAAACAAAAAATGAAACGATAGTACTGTTCTGCTATCCTTCTTTTAACTGTTTAGATATTTGTTAGTAAGCACAAGCATAAACGGTTAACGGATTTTATTCCAAAAAAAATATTCACACCGATGAAACGGCGAGCGAGACGTAATCTATACTTATAATAAATCTGTAGAGAGGTCAATTCTGTACATGAAATATATTTCCAAAACAAAAATAACTATCAGGGGGTGATTAGGGATCGATACTGATGCCAAAAATGCAATTAGTAAAATTTTTGTCTGTCTGTCTGTATAACCGTTATAGAAACAAAAACTACTCGACGGATTTTAACGAAACTTGGTACAATTATTACTCTTACGTTTATAACACTCTCAGTCATCCCTAATTAAAAAAGTTAACATTATTAAATATTCCATAAAAAAGAATCATAGAAATCGGTATAGAAACACCAAAGTTATACATGAAATACGCTAATAATAAGCCATCATGCGTGAATACTGAATCATGCTATAAGGATTATTTTTGTATATATATAATAAAACGAACATTCTCGAACGTTCGTAACCGGCTCCATTTTTGAAGTCCGAAATCCACGCGGGCGAAGCTGTGGGCGGAAGCTAGTTAGTAATATAAACGTGCTTCAGCGTAATTAGAATGTTTTTTAACTAACAATTTAGGACCTTAATTACAAGCTTAAAGGACTTATTATCCTTAAAAGCTAAATTTACAGTAGGTATATATCTTGAAACTTATTATAACTTCGCTGACTACATTGTACAAGGCAAGTTGCGATAATTTCCATTGTTGCAAAACAAAAGAAACACACCAACACGCTTTTATCCCTGAAGCGGTAGGCTGCGGTGCAACTAGGGCAGGGCAAATGTTTAATGGTAAATGTGCCATTATTAATAAAAAATGACCTCCGAGTGCCCCCTTTTAGCGATTTCATTTATGACCCAACTATGCTATTTTTTTTTTTGTATCGGGACTTAGCAAATTGGCTTTTCTCCCTGATGTAAAGCGAAGTTAAGCCCAAAGAAAGATATACAATGTTTGGCATATTATTCGCGTGCTCGATGCTGTCACGTGCCACTACTGGCACGCGTGCCATTGATTCGACATCCCTGAAGTAGGGTATGCACTTGTGTATGTTCCGTCCAATGATCTGTTAACGAGCGAGCCTATCGCCATAAGAGGAACAAATTGTAGGCAAATGCTATGTGAAATGGCATGAAAAACATAATTTATGAAAAACGTTAACCAACTACGTTTTAATAAAGAAACTGCTATACAAAAGTGCTTTGATATTTAAATTGTAAGATTTTTCGTAAATGAATTTTCCACCCACGTTGAGTTGAACAATCTGGAAAGTTTTCAGCGAAACTCACATTTTGACGAAATAAGTAATGTTTTGCGACTTGGTATATTCGTGCCATGACTCGAATGTCGAACGGTTTACAAAGGATGAAAGAAATTCTAAATTATTTTTATCACCTTACTGAATAAATACTTTTCTGGGACAATTTTCAATGGCATGCAATGCAATTTTCAATTTTCAATGACTGCCTCGATGGCGTAGTTGTATTGCATGTCCGGTACAATAGCGGTCTGAGGTCCTGGGTTCGAATCCCGGGTCGGGCAAAATGATATTTGGGTTTTTTCTGCTCAGTATCAGCCCGGAGTCTGGAATTTGTGCCCGATATGGCGATAGGCTCGCCCCCTATCACATCATGGGACGGAACATACTTGGCGAAAAGTGGGTGCCCTAGTTGCGCCTCTGCATACCCCTTCGGGGATAAATGCGTGATGTTATGTATGTATGTATGTATTTTCAATGGCTTATTAAACTTAGTGGAGGATGATTAAGTCGGCAATTATAATATGGAGCCAATTAGATAATCATGATGTCAACTGCTCAAACATTGCGACTATTAACTTTAAAGGTCGCTGTAAATATAAATTCAATATGCATTTACGATTATTAGATAACCAAAATAAATAAAAATATATTTGACAAGTTTTTGCTCGAAGCCCCGCCGCATGAGTAAGTTTTTTGGGATCAAAATCTTGCTTCATATTTTCTAAAGATAAAAAGTAGCCTTGTAGCACTGAGGGGTAATATAGTACCTTCCTACATGTGAAAAAAAAATCAAAATCCGTTTAACAGTTCCTTAGATTAGCGCGTTCAAATAAACAAACAATAAAAACTCTTCAGCTTTATATATTAGTAAGTACGTAACTATTAACAAGTATAGATTAGCATTATGACGACGTATTCTGCGAATATTAATTACTTTAGTACACATTAATAATAATTCTAATAGCAAAATACCTATTAGCTTCAATCAATTAAGTATGAAAATTTAATTTCAATAGAATTAAAGGCCCTAAATAAATTGGTAACAAAAATATTTCGATAAGACATTGTCCTATAGAAACGCGTTTCTCGTTACTTTACCGACCGACATAAGTAAATCTTCAACGTAAAATTAAATTTCTTAATAGAATGTAAAAAAATCTTACGTAGTATATTACTTATTCTATGAAGATGAATACTGTCTACTTACCAGTCAAATTCATTCATCATCTAGAATACTTTAAAAATAAGTACCGTTTATTACTTATAAAAAGCGCGGCAATCAATGCGGTACCGATTACAGCTTACCTTACGAAAAATAAGATAACTTCTACTTCGAATTTGCTGGTTTCACATTACCTGGTACGATTTTTTTTATAAAGTCGACGTTGTAGTAATTATTATTGTATTTTTGTATGTAAATACGTCTATTGTCTACTTATAAGACAAAATCTTCGTCTGACTCCATTTCCGCCATTTCTACCAAACGTCAAACATTGATGTTGCGTTCTGATACTCCAATATATTATATTATGTAGTTAAAAACAATATAAAAATATTTTATTCAAAAATAATAATTTACAAAAGTAATTTTATTACAATATAAAATACTATAAATTGGATATTGTGCCAAGAATACTACGGAGTTATTTTTTTTATTAAGAAAGTTTTATATATTGCGTAATTGTTTATTTCATCTCATTTTCGAACGGAAACTTAATGCAAAGTGCACTAACTTGATTGATAATTTTTATTTTGATAAATATTTATTTGACCTTTGCTCATTTTAATTATGAGTATAGGATTACTACAGAAATTACATAGGACAATTATTACGTATAGTGTCTCGAGAATAATGGCTGTGCGACCATCAAGTGATATGGCAAAGTTTAAAGAAGCGTTGAAAGCGGCCAAGCAAGTCGTCATACTATCTGGAGCCGGCATTAGTGCAGAATCTGGAATACCTACGTTCCGAGGAGCTGGTGGTTTCTGGAGGAAGTACCAGTCTTCAGCCTTGGCCACACCAGAGGCTTTCAGAGAAAGCCCTAGTTTAGTTTGGGAGTTTTATCATTACAGACGTGAAGTTGCTGCAAAGGCTCAGCCTAATGCGGTAGGTACATCAGTATCTGTTTTATTTTTACGTTCCTTTACAGCAGAATTATTGTTTGCCAACTAAATTAATAGAGTAAAATTGTAAGAGCTGTTTTACCTAACCCAAATATTATTTAATAATTTTGAAAACTTTAATTTTCGATTCCAGGGCCATTTAGCAATAGCAAACTTTGAAAAAAAATATGGGAATGAGAAGACAATCACAGTGATAACACAGAATGTTGATGGATTACATGCAAGAGCAGGGACTAAGAATTTAATTGAACTACATGGAAACCTGTACAAAACTCGCTGCACTAAATGTAAGGAGGTGTTAGTGAATACAGACAGTCCTATTTGTGAGGTAAAGAATACATTCCTAAGCCCTTACTGAATATGGCAAATGTGATTTTACTGTGCATAGTTGGTTCTAAAGCTATTTGACCAATATACATGTGAAGCAGGCATAGTAACTAATAATCAAATTAACACACACACTCACACGCTTTATCTCCAAAGGGGTAGGCACCCTGTTCTGCCATGTGTATTGAGTCCTACTATGTAATAGACAAGGATAATGCCATATTGGGCACAGATTCCAGACTCCAGGGCTAATATTGAGTGAAAAATCCAATAACACTACCTTTTTTTTTTTTTTTTTTTTTTGTTTTCGCGGAGAAAGTGTCTTATGACTACCGCTCAGCCTTCGTGGGGGGCGACTGAGCGGTTCGGCGCATTAGGGACGACTGCGAGCTTCCTCTGACGGAAATGTCTAAGTCTGCTTCCACAGCCGCCCCTGCGCGGTGCCGCCTAGTGCGGCCCGTCTCCTGTGGGGGGAGGGGCTCAGGAGCCCCACGCACCGAAGGACGCCCTCGGCGTCTACGGCAGCATGAGGCCAACTGCACACTGCCGTCCATCCCGGGGGTCAACCGAAAGATGTGCAAAAATGCACAAAAATGCACTAGGGCGGACAGCCCCCTGCTGCCCGCCGACGACCCCCATCGATCCAATAACACTACCTGACCTTCAGAACTTCATTCATATGATAATACAACTACACTAAGTAGACATTAGACAGTCTTACATTTTACTATTATTATAAATATGAAAGTTTACAATGTTTGTTAGAATTAAATGTAGACACCGCTGAACTGATATGGATAAAATTTTGCTACTGGAACAACCACATCTTGGATTAACATTAGCTACTTTTTATCCCAATAATTGCTCCTGTGGGAAATAATTTAATTTCTTAGATAGTGCTGGCGTCATAGATCACTACTATGATTTAGGCACTAGGTTGCAAGCAACATTTAGTATCTCATAAGAGTCAAACTTCCTAATTTGGAATCATTATTACTACTTATAGATAAAAGCTTTAGTCATAAATATTTTGTTTAGCATTCTGCCAGCACTCAAATCTCATCACTCATCTTGACCTATTTTATTACAACAGACAAATAATTAATTTTATATCATACTTAATTTTTTTTCAGGCATTGGCCAACAGAGGAGCACCAGATGCAAAGGTAATTGGCTCTGATATCCCTGTGAAGTCACTACCCCATTGTAAAAAGTGTGGAGGTCTACTGAGGCCCCATATTGTGTGGTTTGGGGAAGGTTTGGATCCTAATGTCTTAGAAAATGCAGGTAATATTAATATTATTTTTTTTTCTCTATTTACACCTTTAAAATTAAAAAAAAGAATAGTGTTTATAAGCCCTACCTGTTTCATTATGGACTAAATTACCCCATCTAAATTAGTTGCATCTTACTGCCCATGATATATAAGCCTCAGAATATCACCAATGACATGAACCTAGCATATCATCATAAATTTTCCACTAACAAACCATCAAAGTATATTATATTTCCAAAACTGGTCATTGTCATTTTGATAACCTTAACTAAACCAATGATTTATTTGCAGAAAGAGCCATGTCAAAATGTGACATATGCTTAGTAGTAGGCACCTCATCAGTGGTGTATCCCGCCGCAATGTTTGCGCCACAAGCCGCAGCCAGGGGGGCTACTGTAGCAGAATTTAACTTAGAAACAACACCTGCCACTCCAGACTTCCACTACTACTTTGAAGGACCGTGTGGCACCACACTACCAGAAGCATTGTCAGACTGAATTATTTTTAGTAGGTGAAGGAAAGATATTTCGTATCATATGGTAAAGGTGCCTTTATATTGTAATATGTTATTCAATTTTATATAATAAATTACGAAACAAATGTATATATGTAAATAAATAATATTTATTCAGTTATTGTTTGTACATAGTTGTGTAAGAATTGTTGATGCTTTGTTAATATGTATAGCCACAAATAAAATTATTATCACTTCTTCTCTTTGTGTCTTCCAAAAAATTTTGCTATACTCCCAATTGTCTGTCCGAAACCGCAATTTGTTACAAGTGATTTCTGAAAAAATACAAACTGGTAAGAATTCAAATTCAGCACAGTCAATAACAAGACACTCATAAAATTACCTGAATAAATGAGGGTAAGGAAGAAACTGTTTGCTGCCTTGAGTATCTCTCATCAACTAACAAAACACAAGCATAATCGTTAGCATGCCGAACTGCTCTGCCTGAAAACAAATAGCTTACTAGGCACTGTTGTAAACAATTTAATTCTTAGATTATGATCTTAACAGTTTGATTTACTTGAAATTTAATATAAACGTAATTGACATTTTATAAGAATAAAAATAACAAAACTACAATAAATTACAACTACTTGCCTTATACAGGCTGTCCAAAAATTTTAAATCAAGATAGACAAAAATTCAACCTATGGGTACAAGACAACAAATTTAAACTACTCATTTTAATTACTTACCAATACATTGGTTAACAGCTTTCATACACAAGTTCTCATAATAGGTATTACCCGCCCCACTTCCCTCAGTTCTATTCAAGTAAGACATTTTTTCTTGTAATTCTGGGGATTTTATGTTTGGGTACGGCATCCCTATTACGATGACGCAACGGCCAAGGTCGTCACTGAAAAAAAATAACTATTTAGACGCTACCAGACCCGTTTAACTCGGCGAAAAAAAGTAACACAATAGCGATGAGCAGCTATCTCACTTTTCACGATTTTTCCATACATTTAATGAATCGTTCCTTAAATGTCTCCTTCTACACAACGTCCTTTATTAGTGTGTGTATTATAGTATAAGCTGTCATTCGATCGCAAATAAGAGTCTCTAATCTCGGATTTTTGGAAACGACGCGTAGCGCCATTTTTTATTGTGGTTAACCTTTAACCGCTGCTTTGAAATTGAATTTTCCGTTGCAATTCGCTATTTTGATTTGAAGGCGGTTTTCATCTATTTATTATCTAATTATAGTGCTTTATTGTGTGTGAATGTTTTTGTAAACAATATATTATAAAAGCAATCATTTAGTGTTTACCAGTTTAAATGTGTAATTGTTTTCTTCGTATAGTTTGGTTTATTTGATAATATAATGGTTTATAAGTGCTCTGTTCCCGGGTGCAGTACTCGAGGCCGAGGTATTAAATATTATAGTGTGCCGTTCACAAATAAAAAAAGGTGGGAAGAGTGGTTAAGGTTATGTCCATTTCTACAAAATTATCCTCCTACTAAACGCGAAAACATTCGTTTTTGTCATAAACATTTTATTCCCGAACATATAAAACAGAATCTAAGATTAACACCTAATGCGATTCCTTTAGTAAACTTAGGAAATACAGATGAATATAAAGTCACAAACCGAGATTTGATATTAGAAATTGAACCCACTAGTAGCATTACTGAATAGCATTGCTGCTATTAAGTCATTAATATCAGATTCTAATGCTGAACTCCTACGTAGTAACAAATATACCAATGACATCTGTTATAAATCGGCCCAAACCAATTGTACCATATCTATGATGTACCTCATTTATTGAAATGTTTTCGCAATAATTTTCAGACAAAAATCCTACTCATTGGCAACCAAAGGGCAAAGTGGGAGTATATTGAGAGACTTTATAAAGTGGATGGTTTTGGTGGCAGAGCAAGAAGCACCAAACTTACTGAGAAGCACATAAATCCAACTTCATATGACAAAATGAAGGTAAATAAATATACATTGTTCTATCATAGTTTTGTTTACAAGTCTTGACTGATTAATAAAAGATTGAAATTCTCCCCTTATTTAAGCATGATTATTGTACTTTGATAATTGCTCCTAATATACTTTTCAATATTGACATTATTAAAAATGACCCTTATGCAAACTCTAATTGGCCTAACTGGCATCATAATTATTGTGCTGCTTCAAAGAATAATGCATCAACTGTAGGCATAGGAGTTTATCACCTACAAATTAATATTATAAAAAAAACCTCCTGGACTGGATTTATTTTATCGACAGCTGCCATAACAGTTGATGACAGGTCAAATAATGCCATATGAATAGAACTGTGCTTATGAAAACCTTTTAGATCAGCACAGAATAATTTATGTTTTTCGAAATATGAGTAATGAGCAGTTAGTCTGTAAATTACTTTCCCAATAACTTTTGAAAATTACGAATTTTTGCTATAATAAAAAAACATTATAGACCTATAATTCTTCATATTACTTTTTTGGAATATAATACACAAAATTATTCCTGTAAATATTCTCTTATATAATAATATGTCTTATCAATTAAAAAGGTTTTTAATTTAAGTTTAAATATATCTATGTTTTCTATGTTTATAATACAACTTGTAATTTATTATACTATATTCTTGGACCCGTGCAGATAACGCTCTTATCTAATAGAGCTGTATTGTTAGGTGGCATTTTTATTTCGTTTGCTATAATATTTAGTGTACATAATATATGTAGATTTCTTTTACAAATATTGAAATTTCGTATATAAATAAACTAGTTAATGTAAGAATTTTTCCTTAAGTTCCTTCCAGTTTTAAGTTGCAGTACACCTGGAGCCCTAAAAATCGTATGGCTTCTGCCTGTAAGTGATAATTTATAGAAAGCAATTTAGTTGCTGACCTATTCTTGAAAAAAAATAAGATGTTTTCTTTTAAAGTAATTTATAAATGGTTTTCTGTAAGCCAATTCACAATGTCCTCTAATGCCTTATTTACTCTAGCCTCTAGTAATGACTGAGTTTTCTCAGAGAATATTACCGTACTATCATCAGGAAATAAAATCATATCATCATTACTGATCCTTTTCCTTTCATGTTTCCAATAAATCGTATTCTGTGATTAAATTAACCACTTTCCCCAACTTGAAATTGGCATAATGTACAATTGTCATAAAAAAACCTTAATATAATATGTTAAATTGCTGTATTCTTGTGAAAGTATTGGCCAGAATATAAATTTCTTTGGGCCATTTAATTAAATATCTTTAAGCTCATAACAGATTAAATAAACATACCATGATTAAAATCGTTCATTTATTAATTTACAAATATATTATTTATATTATTAACATTTCAGGTCAAATTTGCAGCCCAAGTTTTTAGCCGGCAAGTGGCTACATCACTAGAAATCCAGATGAAGTCTCTGCTATCTCTCAAGGATCATGATTACATAAGTTTAAATAAAGACATTGGAAATGGTTTGTTCACAGCAGAAATTCTTCTTTTTATAAATAATTTCTTTGATAGTTTAAATGGTCTTGGTCATTATGGGAATAAGTTAAAACATGCTCTTTCATATAATTCGGAGCACATTGCGTTTTGGAATGATGCTGTGAAAAAGCTAGCTTCAATGCGCTTTGACGCTTCCAATGAAAGGGAAAGGAAACCCTTATCACTGAAGCATTTTGAACATAATATAAAAACAATAAAACATTTGTGGTCAGATCTGCTGAGAATTGATGGTGTTAAATTTTTAAGTCTTAGACGTCTTAATCAAGATCCGATAGAAAACTTTTTTGGTCAAATAAGGGCACATGGTAATTTTAGTACAAATCCTAATTGTACTCACTTTGTATCGGCTTTTAAAACCTTGTTGATTAACAACATTACTACCGGTAAATCTTTATACACTAATTGTTCTGATGATGATGACAAAATGTTGGGAACATTAAACATTTAGTCAGCCACCAAAAATATGGTTCATACACTGATAGTCTTCAATGTAATGAAACTAACTTTATAGAAATTTCTATACCTAACGAGAATATATTCCAACATATGTCTGTAGTCTGTACCATATATTGCTGGTGCAATTTGTCGTTTTTGATGTCCAATTTGACCTGCAAAGATTGTGATAATTGTACAAAAGCACTATTATCTCAGAGAGAGTCTAATGTAGATAGGTTATCTTATCCTTCTAATAATTTTAGTCAAATGGTCTGGCAGAGTATTTACATTATTGACAAGATGATGCCTTTCTTTGCAGTGTTTATATTTATTCTGAATTAATAAGTAATTTAATAAAATATATTGACACTACTTGGTTCAACTGTAATATTCACAAAACAGCTGTTATTAAAGCTTTGTGGTCCTACATAGTTAGAATGCAAGTTAAGCAGTGGTGTATTAATTTTAATAATAGAATGAATAATATTGATTCAAGGCCTAAAGATATAGAAATGGAAACTCTAATCCGTGAGAAAGTCACAAAAGGATTGAGTTATAGATCACAAAGAAGGCGTAGTTCCTAATCTCACTTAATTAAAGTTCTTCATAGTATTTTGTCCACAATTATTACGATTTTTGCAAATGAAATTGATGTTTTTTAAAGTGTATTACCCACATTTTTGTGGTTTTAAATTAGCTATTATGCTTTCTGTTTATTGTATAAAATCATAGTAGTTTTTAAAATAATCTTCATTATGGTGACTGTTAAGCAAATAGTTGTTAAAATCTTATATACATAATTATGCTTGTACAACCTAAAATGAGCCTACCAGACAATTGTCAAGTAAATTACATTTCTACAAAAAGTAGTATTATGTGTATGTTTCCCAAATTGTTCATATTTTTATTGATTTACATTGTGCAGAATTAGTAATTTTACCTTTAATTTAATATTATATTTTCATTATAATGTATCCAACATTTTTTGTATTTTGTAGCATTTTTAGTAGCAAATGTGCCATTACATGATATTGCAAAATGTTAAATTATGCATGGAATGCTTTTCGTGAGAGAATAATCATATTCAAATAAATTCTTAGTTTTGTGTTTTTAGATTAGTTATTATACCTAATGCATAGTGTATAATGGTGAATAGCTTAAGTATGTCTCCTTATATTGTGTAAAATTATAGTGCTAGTCTTCACAATTATCTTCATTTTGCTAACTGTTAAGCAAGCCGTTGTTAAAATCTCATATGCATAATTGGACCTACTTATGCAAACAGGAACCAATACACACATGTGCCAAAATCGAGTTAAGTATGTAGAGAGCTTTCAAAATGTACCTTCTATCCTCTCTGTAAAGATCAAAATGATATGACAATTTTTACTGAACAAACCGTTTTCAACACAAGTTTACCAACCCACATAACACTAGTTGTTCAATAAACTAACAAGATCCAAGCCCCATGGTAACCGGAAAATCTAAAAAAATCTACGAAATTGTTTTGTTTTTACAAAGAACCATCCCATAAGACTCACATGATTTTTACGTCAAGCTTGACGGAAATGCAAATATAGAAGACGATCTGGAAGGTTTTTCGGGTCAGTCTGATTTTGAAGTAGAATAATATTTAGATTAAGGTGGTAGCTCAAGGTCCATTTTCATACATTTTGTTTCGGCTTTAATCTGGGTAACTAAACAAGTATTGGCAAGTAAAGAATTTAAATTCACGTCTAGTTAGTGATTAGTTCTCGCAGTTGAAGAAAAAACGTAAAATAATTAATAATCATGGATATTTCGGCCTTTAAAATTTAATATGACGAAATTTTAAAGGCAGAAATATCCATGATTATTAATTATTTTTACGTTTTTCTTCAACTGCGAGAACTAATCAACTAGACTGACTTAATTCTGTTTAGTTACCCAGATTAAAGCCGAAACAAAATGTATGAAAATGGACCTTGAGCTACCACCTAAGTAATTTTGATATTCCACAAAACATTTTAATATAAGAATTTTTATTTTACATAACTATTGTACTACGCTATTGTATTGGGTATTACCTGTAAAATAGTTGTATGTGGAAATAAATAAAAATATTTTTTCAGTAAAATATATTAAATAAATATGACATTTTATATTTTTATTATAGAATTATTCCAAGATAAAAAATTAACAAGAGATCAATCCACACAGAAATAGTTTTGCTAAAAGGAACCATTGAGTTATTTTTAAATTCCTTAATTATGTTAAATGATTTTCATCAATATTATATTTGTATAGATAGAATAAAAGTATTTTTTACAATATTGTAAATATTTTTCGTCCAAAATAACAAACAATTGTCTTGTATACAAAAATTGGACAAAAACAGCTTTTTCTCAAAACTATCATTGTGTGGGTTGATTCCCTTTTGCGTAAGTAGGTCCAATTATGCTTGAACTCGGTAAAATAAAAATGTTTATGTTTCCAAAATAGTTCATATTTCTATTCATTTACTATGTACAAAAATATTATTTTTACCTTTTTATTTAAAATCATGTTTTCAATATAAAATATCTAACATTTTTGTCCTTTGTAGTAATTTTTCTTACAAATGTGCCACTAGTCAGTCATTGCATTGTCATTATCTTTAATTTTATGTAAATTGTTATTGTTAAATTTATATGCAATCCAATTTTGTGTCTTGTATGTTATTGTTGATTTATAAGACAAAATATTAATAAGTGGATGACAACCAAAAAATCATGTTGTTGCATTTGCCTTTATAATATTGAATTGTAATGATGAAAATTAAAATTATGTTGGTAAATGTAAGCAGCTGAACGGTGTGCACTATTTATGTATTTGCTTTATGCCAGTCCATGTTTTTAATCCGTGCACCATCTTATATAAGCTATGTGACTACTTTGTATACAACATCTATAAAAAAAATGTGGTAATTGATGACAAAAAAATAAGCCCGGGAGTTCCTTTCTGCCTTTCTTCTTCGGGTAGTCATCTCTTAGGTAGCTAGTGAAAGGCTGGTGGGTTAGCTAGGTAGGGGCCTATATTGTATTCTTCGACGGCGGAGATCGTGATGCATTCCTTTTATTTTATTAAGATTATATAATATACCTTTTGTCCTGTCGGCTCGAGCTGACTTCTTTCGTTTTTTTATCCTTTATATATCAATTATTTTTTAAATTTTAGCGTCTGTAGTGCCTTAGTTGTTTGTTCATTAATTTATTTGATTTGTTTTAAACGTATCATAAGTACAGCAATAACTTTGTTTACCTATATTTTATTTTATTGAACAGAAAATGCAATTATACGGACTGCAATTTTAAGTAAAAAAATATTTTCGCTGGCTATCGGTAAATTATGGTAAATTGGGCGTGAAAAGTAATGAAAACATTACTAATAAATCTTTATATTTAGATAAGAAAAGTTGTTTTATTTTATTTGTCAATATTTTAAATGGGTCAACACGTGACACTACATTTACGCCGTGTACTCACTGTAGAAAACCGATAACCGATTTTTTTGTATTAATATGAAACCAGCCTAAGCACATCCCTAATTATTTAAAAATCGGTATATTCGGAAAAATATCGATTTTCAATACGGCTACGTCTCTAGTACTACGGCCATATTTAATTTTCAACATAACCTGCGTGCAAGTGAGAATAATAAGGGTCACAGGTTTTTCACACGGGAAAGAAAGAGAGTTCCAACTATTCATGAATTAATTGTATAACATAATATAGACATGGAACGCATCCTAGTGTGGGTTTCCTTATCGTGTTAAAATCAATGTATGAAGTTAACCGTCTCTCTAGTTTATTGGTCTCTGGACGCTACATCACACAAGAAATAAATCACATTTAATATGCCTGGCACTAATGTATGTTTATGTATTATTAAATATCCTTATGCACCTACCTTATTTATCTCTGCACAACCCTTAGGTTGACTGGGAGAGAATGCCTTTGGCATTAAGTCCGCCGATATACTTATTATGTATATAAAGTGCAAATAATAAATAATGAACAGATAAAATATATTACCTGAAGTTTAGCCCTTCACTAAGTTTCCCTCCAACAACACTAAATAACAACGCGCCATTGCGTGCGCCGTCTTTATTCCTTACAGCCGATGCAAATTTATTTAAAACCTGAAGAGATTCAAAGTTATTGCTTATTTAATGCATAATAAATATAAATTGATAGAGATGATCCACGATGTTTATTCATTAAATGATAATAGTGCATGATAGAATTTATTATGTATAAGTATGGTTCTTTATAAATTCAATTTAAACTTTGTGCTCTAGTAGTTCTACCATATTATGCAGAGGAGGATAAACATATTTATGCGAGCCTCGGTCATGCTAACCTAATGCATAATTAATACTAAACTATGAAGCTGCCCAAGGTTTTAAATGCCTGTCAAGAACGTTCTAATCATACTTAATTGACATAGTAGTGAACACAGAATAATATTACAAATACACACACACTCACGCCTTCTATACCCAAGGGATAAGTAGAGGCGCAACTGGTGCACCATTTCTCGCCGTATTTATTCCGTCCCATGATGTGATAGGGGGTGAGCCTATCTCCATATCGGACACAAATTCTGGACTCAGGGCTGATACTGTGTAGTAAAACCCGAGACCTCAACATTGCACTCGTAGCGTATCATAACGCCACCGAAGCAACCTACATTGTAGACTGCGTCGGTGGTGTTGTTTTATATTTGTCGGCTGTAGACTCTACATTTACAGGATATTGCAAAAATAAGAGTTCATTTAACATGCCCTAAAGGGAGGAAGATTACTATCTCTGAAAAGCATTAATTTCAAAATGGAAAAATAAAATCATAAAATAAGTTATGCACCATTTACTTGCACCCACCTGATCTACTTCAGAAGCTGATTTAGGCTCTCGAAACACGCATTTCTTTTTACTAATAATTTCTATTACGTTATTACTTTTCAAATGTTCATAAACACGTTGTTCGTAGCTGTATGAGGGCAAAAAGCATACAATTCCCCCAGGAATTATACCACATAAATTCCTAAGTATGCGACCAATCTCATCTACCTGAAACACAAATCAATCATAAATATTATTATGTTAACACCTGCAGCTACAGATTTAATGATAGTAATGTAAAAAAAAAATATTATTGCTGTTTCCAATTTGAAATTATGACATTTAGATAGTATAGTATCACAGACATATTAGACTCCTGCATAAATGCGTCTAATTGAAACATAAATCCATCCCTTTAAGAATACTTTAAAAACCGTTAAAACATTTTAGAAACCCTTAAAAATACTTTAAAATCCGTTCAAACATTTTAGAAATCTTTAAAAATACTTTAAAAACCGTCAAAAACAATTTAAAACTGTTACAAATTAAAAAGGCTTTAATACCGTCACCAATAACACAATTTAATATTTTATCGTTTTAAGTTTGAACTTACCAATTCATTCGACATACGATTCTCATACGAGAAATTAAGTGCCACGCTTGAGGGCCCTCTTGAGAGGCAAATGCCTAAAACATTATCCGCAGACACCACATGCTCACACCTCACAACATTTACTGTATCATTTTTATCACTGTTACTAGTAAGCAATGACTTGAACTCGCTTATAGGTTCCATTGTACCTCCTGCTACAATTACCTTTAAATTGAAAGATTAGTATAAAATAAGACTGGAATATTGAATATAAGTTTATATTAAAAATACACTGCTTCAGTGGTATAGCATTAGCAAACCCAGTAGGATACCGCTCCGTTGTCCTTGGTATATATTGTGTTTTTATCAGGCTAGAGTTTAAAATTTGTGTCCAATAAGTCTATAAACTAGCCTTCTATCATGGAATGATGCGAGCGTCGCGAAAAGTGGGTGCCCAGGATGCATGTCTGCTATCCATTTGTGAATAAAGGCATTATGTGTTTTAATTTAAAAGACACAAGTCATTTGGATATCATAAGTATAGGAATTTATTAATATCAATGAGGAATAAATATCCCAGGCATTTAAACCCAGATTTATGTATCTCTGAAGCATACATACAGATCTACACTGCTTTACAACTTCAGCAAAGTGTTCAGCGGGATTCAACAATAAATATTTTAGCTGTCCCTTTTGGTCATCGCCAATTTGTGCTAACACTCGACCATTTTCACTACGATCACATAGCATCTCCAAAAAATCCAATACTGCATACAGACCACTGCCCGCTGATGTCTCTGTTGGAACCTGAAAAAAAATTTTATTAACTGTAGTCTGGCAACAATAGCGGATCTAGATTGGGATTGCCGGTACTGAGAATATAATTGGTATAGGTTACTTGTCTCAAGCTATACATATAAATTTTATATTAAAGCAGTTTATAAAGTATACAAGATTGGGCGTAATTCTGAGCTATTGATGGATGCAATGTTGATATAAATTGTACTTGAAGCAGGGGTGTAACCTGGGTTTTGCCGTACGCTGGCGCAAGGTTCTAGGTGGGAGCAAAAAGGTTTTCGATTTCAACTATACTTAAAAAATGCGACACTTGCGCCCCGCCCCTTTTCATGTGGCTGCAGAGCAAAATAGTTCAAAATTCACAAATTTATGTGCACTAACTGCACTGAAATTATTATGTGGACTAGTATACTCCTTGTCATGACATGATATAAATAAAAAATGTGCTTTGATTTATTATTTTCTAGGCCAGTGAGGTAAAAGACGGTAAACAATTCAACATAATCTAAAATACCTGTAATGCTGGTTTTACGTCTGGGACAATTTCAGGAGGTGGTGCTTCATCTTTTTTCTTAGAAATGTTGCTTAGAAATGATTGAAATGAGCTCTTTTTGTTAACAACAGTTTTCTTCATTTCATCTTCAAGAGTTTGCTGGCTATACCTCATAGAAAATCCGTGTAATTTTGGAGCAAGTCTAGTATTTCTACAGAATTCTACCAAAGGCCTTAAGTTCATGTGGTCTATCTCTGCTTTTATTACAAAATCTTCAAGAGTGTATATCTTTGTCTCTTCTTTCTTTTCTTGGGGAGTTGGCTTTATTATTCCTAAAACAGGAAGCCAAAATTAATTTCCCCTTATCCTGGCTTATATGATTGTCATCAGGTGCAGTAAAGTCACTTTACTGGATTCGAGTAAAAATACTATAGTGTACAATTAGTAAAGAGTATAATACAATAGATTAGTACCTATTCTAGTGAGACAACGAGTGATACAGAATAATTCAAATAACCAATGAAATATGAAATAAATAAACCATACCTAATAACTTGGTAATGACAAAACTCATCTGGTTCAAAGACAACAGATTCTTAGAGCTCAATCTCGCTCTATATTTATTTATGTAAAACTGTAGGAATGTTTTCACTGAAGATAATTGTTTGGCACTCACTGGTGCTGAGTGTGCATTTTCTAAAGCCGCTGTAAGGCCGTGAGCTTCATCTAGTATTAGGACATTTTCTTTTAATTTGAGAGATATGCCTGATCTTGCTCCGGAACTGACAATACCTGCATGGCTTATTAGAACCACCTGAAATAGATATAGTGTACCTTATGTATTTACAGCAAAAAAAAAAAGAAAATCTAATATTTTCACATAGCAAAAGCAATTAGAATCTTATTTCCATAATATTGTAACTCTACACATCTGGCAAGCAACTTGTGCATATCATTAAAATAGCAACTTTAATGTGGCTAACAGTTAAGTTTAGATTAAACTAGCTGCAAGACAGACATTCATCTAAATAGTGAATACACACTGCAAGAAAAATCTGAGCGTATTTGCATAATATGCATTTTAGGAAACCATTCAGACAACTTAACATCACATTAATTTAAGCACATAGCAATGCATGGTATATGGTCTACCTCAGCCTCATCCAAAGCCATTCTTGATGAATAATATGGACAGGCCTTTAGCTCTTTACCGCATTTTACCAAGTCTTCCATGTCTAGAATATCTACCAACATCCTTTCCTTCAATTTAGTAATATTTGCCTGATTATAGTATGGACAAGCTGCACATGACTTTGTTTTAGTTTTTTTAAGAACTTTACCCTCCTCGCCCACTGATGTTGATTTTGTTTTGGATTTCTGCATGTCTAGACATCTGCAAAGACATTGAATGATATTCACAAACCAGAAAAATATTAACAGATTACACTTTTTCTGATAGGATAACATTAAGAAGAATCTGCATTTGGAAAAAAAAAATCTAATCACCCTATAAAGATCTTTTATAGCAAATAAATTATAATGATACCTTTCATTAATAAGATT